>NW_007110555.1:0-420 GCF_000164805.1 Carlito syrichta
CCAGCATTTGAAACACATATGTAGAGTCCTGCAAAATGCTTATGGACTGTGGTATACTTTTCCAACAAATGTCAGTGAAGTTTTATAACTATTACTTCATTAAGTGTTGAATTCAATGCCATTATAAATTAGCTTTTCTGTGGTGAAATTTGTTTCAGGTGTAACTCTACAGGCCTAAAAACTGTTCACCAGGAAAATAATCAAGTTCTGACATCAGAGATCGTCCACTACCAAAGAATTTGTTAAAAAAGAGAAACTTGGAGAGACAGGGAAGATGGTGGCTGAGCCAATCAGACTATGCGAGTCCCCGTGTGAGTGAGTGAGTATATGGAAAATGTTGTGTGTGTGCTGGTGAGCGAGTGGGTGTGTGAGAGGCTGACTGAATGAGGACTATGGTGCTAGCAGCCAGGTCTCTCCTGG
>NW_007110556.1:0-734 GCF_000164805.1 Carlito syrichta
CCGAAAGTAAAAAAACAAGCAATCCCTTTAAAAAGTGGGCTAAAGACATTAATAGACACTGCTCAAAAGGAGATATGCAGGCAGCCAACAGACACATGAAAAGATGCTCAGTCTCATTCATCATCAGAGCAATGCAAATCGAAAGCACACTGAGATACCACTAACCCCTGTAAGAATGGCCATCATTAATAAAACAAATCACAACAGATACTGGTGTGGATGTGGAGAAAAAGAAATGCTTCTAAGCCAGGCTCGGTGGCTCAGCCTGTAATTCCGCGCCTTGGGGGGCTAAGGTGAGTGGATTGCCTGAGCCTGGTGGTTTTGAGACCCGCCTGGGCAACTTGGCGAGACCTCATCTCTACAATAAATTTATAAAAAGTAGCCAGGTGTGGTAGTGCGCGCCTGTAGTTCCAGGTACTCGAAGGCTGAGGCGGAGGATCGCCGGAGCCCAGCAGGTCGAAGCTGCGGTGGCCGGGAACGGCCACTGCACTCTGGTCTGGGCGACAGAGTGAGACTCCAACTCAAAAGAAAAAAGAAAAAAAAAGAAAAGAAATGCTTCTACACTGCTGGTGGGAAAACAAACTGGTGCAGCCCCTTTAGAAGACAGTGTGGTGATTCCTGAAAGAACTAGAAATTGATCTTCCATATGACCCAACAATTCCTCTATTGTGAATATATTGGAAGAACTCAAGTCATTCTACTAAAAAGATAGCTGCATATGTATGTTTGTTGCA
>NW_007110557.1:0-729 GCF_000164805.1 Carlito syrichta
GTGTCAATAAAATGCAGGTTTCTGGGCCATTCGTCTTATTTTCATTTTTTGGTAATAAGTTACACTTGACGCACACAATGATGTATGCTAATGCTTTTCTTCCTGTAGAAATAACATGTGCTCCTTCTGCATTGCTGCCTAGTGGACCACCTCCATGAGGGGTTGACTGTAGAAGTCCCAGACTCTAAATGTACAAAAATGAATTTGTAAATAATCATTGTTACTTCATCTTTGCAACAGACTGTCGCTTTGGTCTCCAGCAGGGGGAGCTGGAGGAGCAGAGCTTCCAGATGTGCCTCCTGTGTGGGGCGCCCAGTGAAGGGAGGAAGGAGCAGGGACAAGGAAGCCGCTTGTGGGAGGGGGTGGGAGGTGCCCACTTAGGCCATGACTGGGTGTAATGTCAGAGTCTTCTACAAAGTGCCATGGCCCAGTCGGCGCAGAGGCCAGGAAGACAGTTGCAGCCTGAAGTGACTGTAAAAGACACCCTGTTGCCTGGTGGTTGCCCTTTTGAAATCCCAACAGTGATGCAGAAATGTCTGCCTGTTTTAGAATTACAATTCGTGTTTTTGACAAGCTCACCTACAGCTGGGTTCCACACCTGAAAATTGTGGTGCTCTGTGAGTTGCATACCTGGAAATTAAATGTTCAAGCTCTACCTTGGGTCCGATTTAACACTTGGTACTGAATGGATTGAATTGAACATGTTGAGGCCTGGCAATTTCACTTGTG
>NW_007110558.1:0-550 GCF_000164805.1 Carlito syrichta
CAGGCCATTCTCTTCAGCCTCTGCTGTGACATGTGTTTTATTCCTGGCAGAAACTTTAAAAGATAACTCACAGTCCAATATCTTCTCTTCACCTGATGGATAACTGTGGAAGCACGTGTTGAGATTCAGCTAGTGTCTGCCTTTAATTCTGAAAGACTAGATGAAAGCTCCCCCTCCGTACTTGCAAGGTAGCATGAGGGAGAGAGGTAGATATTTGCTATGTTAAGCCACAGAGTGTTGGGATATTTGTTTTTACAGCATAACATAGCCTGTCCTGACAGAGCCACTGTCTTAAAGATGTCATTGCAGAACACAGCAAAGGAATTAATTTGTGACTTTCAGTTTCAAAATCTCGGGCCCATGTACACAAATAATACATTTGAATGATCAGCTAAAGATCCGGGCTATCCTTTGCTAGACTAAATAAGGGTTCTTTGGACTTAGAAAAAAAGATGAACTATCTTGGGGAAAGCAGAGTGTGGATGCCAATGTATCCTTGAGTCTTCTTCCCCTGTGTCTCTAGGAGATGGCAGGTTTCTCTAGACACCTA
>NW_007110559.1:0-784 GCF_000164805.1 Carlito syrichta
CAGGTCAAGGCTGCTGTGGCTGTGAGCATGCCACTGCACCTTAGCTGGGGCAACAGTGTGAGACTCCAACTCAAAAAATAAATAAAGAAAAAAAAAAGAAAGAAAAGAAATAAAGTTAACTTCCTTGGTCACAGGTGTGCCATCTGTCCAGTCACTGTTACAACTCTGATAGGAGGGTCAGAGCCACAGTGGGGTTCATATGGGACCACAACCCCACCTGCCCTCACAGAGCCCCCTGTGGTGTGCCCAACACGGTCCAGCTATTCTGGCTGGCTTTCTAACATACATGAGCTCAGAATTGGTAGCTATTTCCAAGATCCAGCATGCAGAGACCAAGCTCTCCTGTGAACCCCAGCCTGTTTAGCTGGGAATGTACCACCTTAAGAGAAAGCAAACAGAGATATCACACTCCTTTTTCATGCATGTTCCTGATTGATCATCAGCCAGTCTAGAAAGAAGCCACCACTGTGTTTATGGGAGTATTAAGGAAAAATGGCATTATTCTTACCAGTAGAAGAACCTAATACATATCTTTCCATTCAAGTAGTATTCAGGCCATCTGGTCCAGGAAGTCATTTGAAAGGACCCAGAGCATCCCACCAGGACAGAGGCCATTACTCCAACAGGTTTGATATTTTAAGCACTTCTGAACCCCAAAATTCAAAAGGGTAGACTGAAAACTAGGAAGCAAATGTTGAATAGTAGACAGGAGAAAACTGCTGGGGTGTGGGGGAGGGGACACAACATCAATAAGGTACCTGATCTCAAACCATGCAAAGTGTGA
>NW_007110560.1:0-925 GCF_000164805.1 Carlito syrichta
CTGTTTGGAGGGCAAGAAGCATTTCAAGCAAAGGTACAGAATCGGAGAAAGGCATACTGTGAACCTTTGAAGAAAGATGAGTGAAGCAGTTGCTAGAACAGATAGCATGATGGAAGATGGCTCTCATCTGCAAAGAACCATGTACTCTATGCCAGAACGCTTAACTTCATCCTGTGTCTAGTACACAGTCATTAACAATGTTCAAGCAGCAAAGTTGCATGATCAAATGTATGTTTTTAGGAAGACGGCAGTAACGAGACTAGAGATAGTTAGACCATGATATTATTATTATTATTATTATTATTTGAGTCGGAGTCTCACTCTGTCACCCAGATTGGAGTGCAGTGGCCGCTCCCGGCCACCGCAGCCTCGGCCTACTGGGCTCCGGCGATCCTTCCGCCTCAGCCTTCCAAGTAGCTGGAATTACAGGCATGCGCCACCACGCCCGGCTGATTTTTTTTTTGATTTATTGTAGAGATGAGATCTCGCTGCCCAGGCGGGTCTCGAACCCGCGGGCTCAGGCAATCCACTCACCTCAGCCTCCCAAAGGCGCGGGATTTCAGGCTGAGCCACCGAGCCCGGCCATGATATTATTTTACATGAGAAAAGTAAAATAACAAACACATAATGCTTAGTATGTGTGCATGCTAAATTTTTACCACATATTTACATTTATTGATTCTTATGGCATCCCTACACGGTGGATGCCATTATTAGCTCTATGATAGAGATGTGCAAACTGAGGTATAAGGCTGTTAAGTAATTTGCTTAAGGTGCCATGATTAAGAAGTTTTGAAACTAGGATTCAAACTTAAGCAATCTTACTTATGAATCTGCATTTTTAGCGAATGTCCTTCACTTCTTCTCAAGAAATAGAAATCAGGCTAGAGAAAAAAACAGTAAGAATGGAAAGGGAAGTTGTATT
>NW_007110561.1:0-835 GCF_000164805.1 Carlito syrichta
TCAAACAAAGTCCTGTCATATCCCCATTTTTTACAAAGAAGCATGAAAGTCTTTCACAATGGTTCAAACTGTATTTATAGTAACAAGGTAAAGACTTGAGATGAAAGTCAAAAGGATTAAAGTCAAAGCTCCAGCTCAATATGAGTTACAGTTTTGATTTTTATTCTTATAGTGGTCTACAAATATTAAGACAGAAAACACATCCATGTGATTGTAGGATCCTCTGAGACTCTACAACCTTAGAAAAGCCGATAAAACTGATGAAAATGCATCTGGCTTGGCAGTAGACTCCATATTAAATGGTAATGCTCAAAGTAATGACTACAACTGCAGAAGGCTGTGGGGAGGGGAGGAGGCAAAAGGCTGAAATTTCTGCAACTGACACTGGGCAGAAAGAAAAATAAGGGGAAAAAAGATGTGCTAATACTGTTTGAAAATGGCAGCCTGTTAATAATCATTGCATTCCTGAAAACACAGGCAGATGATACCACCATTCCTTTCTACATGAGCTAAGCAAGCCCACCAAGCACAAGCGTTACATACCTCTTTGAGGAAAATGAGACCACTTCATAGCTGAATCTATAGCTAAAACCAATCCCTGGAGTTACCACTGAGAGCTTGTAGATTTGGAAATTGTAGACTTTTCTCACTAAGAAAGAAAACTGAAATTCTTTTGTCAACTGGAAATTCTTAGTTACTCTAGAAAGAATTGTACTTCTACATATATATTTTTCTTTTAAAAAAGCAAACCACATTTAAACATAAGCTTTTAGTCACAGTCCAAATATCTATTTGCCATTTCCTCTCCCTTGATGACTTCTCTTTCAAGAAAATC
>NW_007110562.1:0-848 GCF_000164805.1 Carlito syrichta
AGTTCAGTCGACATTTGAACTCCCATGTATGCTAATTTATTCAGGACACAGGCTCGAATCTCTTGACAGTGGGCCCTTCGACCCATTGTGGTTGAGGAAATAGGGAGGAGCAGCACGAAAGGAAAATGGGAAAGCTTGATAGGATTGGCCTTCTTTGAAATTATGGGAAGTAATGTGGAAGTTATATTTGAAAGCATTAGAACACTTCACTGAGAATAAAAGCCTTCTTTAGTTCTTTTCAGTAAACCGATTTGGATTTTCCCCCTGATTTCCATCCAGTGGCGTCATTAGTGTTTACTTCACTCTGTGTCTTGCGATCATAGGATTACCTAAGCCATTTTCATAATTGTAACCTCTTTAGGTAATCAGCGGGCACCAACATTCCCTTGAAGAGTGAAGGCTCATCATTCACTCAATCTTTGACTCAGCAAATAGTTTTGTGTAAAATAAAGCAGAGGATCCAAAGCAGAAGGATGGTCAGTGCCCTGCCCTTCAGCCTGCAACAGATGGGGAGCCCAACTCAAAAAACAAAACAAAACAAAACAAAGCAGAAAGAAAGAGGAAGAAAAGAGAGAGGGAGGAAAAAAGAGCCTAGGGCCTGATGGCTTCACAGCTGAATTTGTCCAAGCAGGTGAAAAGCAAATATAAGTTTCATTTAAACTCTTCACCAAAATCGAAGAGGCAGAAATAATTCCCAACTGACGACATGAGCCCAGAACTACTCTGATAGCAAAACAAGACAGACACACGCAAAGTAAAAACAAAGAATACCACAGACCAATATCACTGATGTACACAGGCATGAAAAAGTCTTAGCGAAAACCAAGTTAAACAGAACACTGCTTTTG
>NW_007110563.1:0-408 GCF_000164805.1 Carlito syrichta
AATTCCTCAAGAAATTAAACAGAATTTTCATGCCGTTCTACTTCTGGGCATATGTGCCAAAGAAATGAAAGTCTAAAAGAGAAATTTGTACATCCATCTTCATAGCAGCCTTCTTCACAATAGCCAAGAAGTGGAAGTAACTTGTGTCCATTAATGGATGAAACAAAATGTGGTATATACATACAATAGGAATATTATTCAACTTAAAAGAAGAAGAAAATACTGGCACGCTACAACATTAATGAACTTTGAGGGCATTATGCTAGGTGAAATAAGCCAGACACAGAAAGACAACTTTTGTGCGATTTTACTTATGTGAGGTACCTAGGATAGTCAAGTTTATGGAGAGAAAAAAGTAGAATGGTATCTTCCAGAAGTCAGGGGAGGTGTGCTTGTGGAGTTATTGTT
>NW_007110564.1:0-776 GCF_000164805.1 Carlito syrichta
CAGAGTAAAAACTTGAGATGAAAGTCAAAAGGACTAAAGTCAAAGATCCAGTTAGGCATGAGTTGTGGTTTTGATTTTTATTCTTATTTTTATCTACAAATATTAAGACAGAAGATACTTCCATGTGATTGTGGGATCCTCTGAGACTCTACAACCTTAGAAAAGCAGATAAAACTGATGAAATGCATCGGGCTTGGGAGCAGACTCCATATTAAATTGTAATGTTCATAGTAACAACTACAACTGCAGAAGACTGAGGGGGAGAGGAGGAGGCAAAAGACTGAAATTTCTGCAACTGACGCGCTGGGCAGAAAGAATAAACAAGGGGAAAAAAGATGTGTAAATACTGTTTGAAAATGGCAACCTGTTAATAATCATTGCATTCCTGAATACACAGGTAAATGATACCACCATTCCTTTCTACTTACGCTAAGCAAACCCAAGAAGCACAGGCATTGCATGCCTCTTTGAGGAAAAAGAGACCGATTGATAGCTGAATCTATATCTAAAACAAATCCCTGGAGTTGCCACCAAGAGCTTACAGATTTGGAAATCATATTCTTTTCTCACTAAGAAAGAAAACAGAAATTCTTTTGTCAATTGGAAATTCTTAGTTACTCTAGAAAGAATCGTCCTTCTACATATACATTGTTTTCTTTAAAGAAAAGAAAAACTAGCTATACATAAGCTTTTGGTCACAATTCAAAATATCTATTTGACATTTCTTCTCCCTGATGCCTTTTCTTTCAAGAAAATCACACACACACACACACTCC
>NW_007110565.1:0-797 GCF_000164805.1 Carlito syrichta
GAGGGCAGGTAGGGTGGAGTCAAGTACGATTGAATATGTGGGTCTGCAACTCATGGCTGAGATCTGGATCATAGATATGGATTTGGGAGCCTCCTGGTTAAGGCCCAGGGGTTAAGTAAGGTTCTCTGAGGAGGGTGCATGTGTTGAGGTGAGGGGCAGAAAATAACTCATAAAAGTATGGAGGTTAGCAGGGGGGCAAAAGAAGAAATTAAGAGAAAGATAGGTGAAGAAGGAGTGACAGGAGACACAAAAGAAACCTTCAGAAGGGGTTGCATCAGTGACAGCAGGTGTCAGGGTCAGGCACAAAGGCCAGATGTAGGCACCTGTAGTAGAAGATAGTAAGGTCCCCTGGAGCCAAAGGACCAAACTGTGTTTCTGGGGCTCTAGTTTATGAAATTAATTCTTTCAGTTCCCTAAATTCCAATCACCTCACGTGCTTATTTAAAGTTCAAATGTTGGACTTATTCCCATGCCTCGTGAATCAGAATATTTCTGGACAAGTTTCAGGAATTTTGACATGTTTTTCAAGAGATTCTGAAGTTTTAGGATGCTAGGATAGTATACGAGCTTTCTGCCTGAATTTTGAAGACCAAGAAATAAAAGGTGGGCTTAGAAAGAGAAAACAATTCTGGCCTGAGAACTGTGGGTTGGAAAGTAGATGCAGTCAATAGTAATACATGACAGAGTCAGGTGGATGCCAGGACCCACATTTCACTGGGAACATGCTTCTCTTCTGAAGAAAATAAAAGAGTGCATTCAAAGAGACTTTCTGTGAGATGAAGAGAACAATCCACAGG
>NW_007110566.1:0-906 GCF_000164805.1 Carlito syrichta
CTGGTTACTTAATTAAGTCAGTTCATTAAGTCTGCTGGCTAGCCAGCAAGCTATCTAGGTAGAGAGCTAGTCAATTCAGTTGACTAGCCAGCTGGCTAATGAGCTAAGTCAGCTAGTTGAGTCAGCTGGCTAGCCAGGAGGCTAGCTGGTTAAGTCAACTAATTAAGATAGCTGTCTATCCAGCTTGCAGTTAAGTCAGTTGCCTATCCAGCTGGCTAGCTAGTTAAGTCATCAACTTAATTCAGCTTGCTTCCCATCTGGCTAGGCATGTAGCTAGCTAGATAATAAGCTGGCTACCCTGCTGGGTAGCTGGTTAAGTCAGCTAGTTTATTCAGCTGGCCAGCCAGCTGGCTATCTAGTTGAATCTGCTAGTTAAGTCAGCTAGCAAGCCTTCTGGCTAGCTGTTTAAGTCAGTTAGTTAAGTCAGCTGGCCAACCAGCCAGCTAGCTATGTAGCTAGCTAATTAAGTCAGCTAGTTAGTCAGCTGGCTAGCTAGGTAGCTAGCTAGTTAAGTCAGCTAGTTAAGTCAACTGGTTAGCTAGTTAAGTCAGTTCAGTCAGTTGGCTAGCCAGATGACTATCAGGATATTTATCTAGTTAATTTAACTGACTAGCCAGCTCGCTAGCTAGTTAACTCTCCTAGTTAAGTCAGCTCACTGGCCAGCAGATTAGCTAGGTAGTTAGGTACTTAAGTGAGCTGGCAAGCCAGTGGGCTATGTAGGTGGTAGCTAGTTAAGTCAGTTGGCTAGCCATCAGGCTATCTAGTTATGACAGCTAGTTAAGTCAGCTGGCTGTCCAGCTGTCTAGGAAGATAGATAGCTAGTTAAGTGTGCTGGTTAACCAGTTGGCTACTTAGTTTAGTCAGCTAGTTAAGTCAGTTGACAAGGTAACTGGATAGCTAGGTATC
>NW_007110567.1:0-1123 GCF_000164805.1 Carlito syrichta
TTCACTGGGAACATACCAGGAAGAACGAAACCCCTCTCTCCAAGAGATATTTGCACATGTATGTTTATCGCCACATTGTTCGCAGTAGCAAGAACATGGAGCCAACCATCCTGCCCATCTAAAGAGGACTGGATGAAAAATATGTGGTACGTAGGAACAATGCCATATTATGCAGTCACAACGAGAACAAACTCACGAAGTTCACGGAAACCTGGATGGAGTTAGAGTCTATACTACTGGGTGACCTTTCACGGAAGCAACAACTGAGTATCTCATGTACTCACTCATAAGTGGACCTTGAACAACCATCATAATAACGACAACAAAAAAGATTTTCAGAGTTGGGAGATGCAGGGGAGGGGGAGGGGCAGGACTTGCAGTCGTTGGATTGTGCCCGGGGTGCCGGGACGTTCGGGGACAGGCCTGAACAACAAGGGTTCCTGTAAAATGAATATTAATATATTTCACCTGAATTGTACCCTACCTCTTTGAAATTACAAATTAAGAAGCAAAAGTTTACACCAGAACCCTGAATCCATAGCCAGTCGTTAGAAAGAACTTCTTGTTGCTGAAGCCTTAATCGCTTTTTTCCACACCGAAATAAAAACACAAACCCTTATTTTATTGAAACGTGCTTAGATAACATATCCTGTTGCTGATTGTTAGTTAACTTATTTTTGAAATGTACCCCAGTTGACTGACTGGATATGTTTCATTGACGACAGCAACTGCGTACTACTACTTCAAATGCATTCTCCAGATGTGTGTCTCTTTCCCTGCGGAGGTATGTGGAGATTTCTGGCATGTTTTCTTTCTGACCACGTTTGCGTGTTTCCCTGTGTTAATGTTACGTTGGAGTTGTTGCGGGGTGTCAGACACCTACTCTGCACAATGAATGGTACCTGCTGTCAATCTCTTTATTGTGGGGGCGGGGCTCCGGGTCTCTCGCCACTGTGAGGCTGCAGCGCCCTGGCGTGAGGACGGCGCTTCGCGTCCGGGCCGCGTGACCTGCTGGGTTGACGCGATCCTTCCTCAAATCCTGCCTGCGAGCACCGAGGCGCAACGCGGTTCAGCCTCCCGGGCCGCGGCCTCCCACGCAGTGCTTCGGACGCCCGCGCTGCGG
>NW_007110568.1:0-1242 GCF_000164805.1 Carlito syrichta
CATTTTTTCCCTCTTCTTCACATATTACCAAATCAAAGAATTTCAAGTCATCTACCACAGGAATTGTATGACTGTTTTGTTTTTGTTTTTGTTTTTTTTGAGTTGGAGTCTCACTCTGTCACCCAGACTGGAGTGCAGTGGCCGCTCCCGGCCACCGCAGCCTCGACCTGCTGGGCTCCGGCAATCCTTCCGCCTCAGCCTTCCAAGTAGCCAGAATCACAGGCATGGCTACCACGCCCGGGTGATTTTTTGATTTATTGTAGAGATGAGGTCTCGCTGCCCAGGCGGGTCTTGAACCCGCGGGCTCAGGCAATCCACTCACCTCAGCCTCCCAAGGGCGCAGGATAACAGGCTGAGCCACAGAACCCAGCTTGCTTTGGTTTTTAAAATAAATTCTGGAACAAAATTGTGGTGTAGAATAAATATAGATAAGTATAATTTTTAAGCTACAGCTGTATGACAAGGTCATTTTCACCAAATCAAAGATGTACTAAATTGCTGCTTTTTAAAGTCAGCTTGTTCTTACAGGTAATGGCCATCTCAACAAGGAACCTGAAGAGCAGTTTGAGATCCTGAGGACAGTCATGGAACTCTTTCTTAGAGAAACGCACCTGCATTCAACATTATGTGTTCAATTTCAGACAGCTCTAGGACCCAGCTGAAGTCCATCCATATTCCACAAGTTAAAAGCTCTGAATACGAAAACATGACTGCTCTTCAGTTTGGAGTAGCTGAACTGTGAAGTAAATTAACTGCAAATATGACAATAAAGAGTACCACCTAAGGAACTGTTCATTTTATTTTCGATAATCTAAGGCACTCCAACATGCACATTAATATTAAAAGTCCAGTTGGGCCTAAAACCTGTAATTATTTCATGTAGAGATGTATAAACTAGTCTGAGTGAATTGGCTTACCTTGATTTATTTTTATATCTGTTTGAAATGAGAGCTTAGCGATAAGTGCAAATAAATATATATTGTGTACTTTAAGACAAGTTCTCTTAAAATCTGGTGAATTCTTCCCTCTTGCAGAAATATATTCACAAATGAAGGCTCATGAAATTTATGAAGAGCTATAACACTTCAGATATTGAGGCCTATCATCTTTCTCTCAAGATCTTTAACACATTCCTTCTTCTTTCTATTTATAGGTAATTAGAAGTCTTTTAAAATCTAGAACAGTTTTCTGGTGTGTATTAGTGTTAATAAATTTCCTCTACTTTCTCACCACTTGTGATGG
>NW_007110569.1:0-3054 GCF_000164805.1 Carlito syrichta
TGATAGTGCCGTCTGATATTTCTGTCTTTTTAGTGTCATCTGATACTACTTCCCTTCTTAATGCCGTGTGATACTTCTTTCCTTATTAGTGCCGTCTGATACTCCTTGCCTTACTAGTGCCGTCTGATAATCCTTGACGTATTAGTGCCCTCTAATCCTTCTTGCCTTATTACTGCCGTCTGATACTCCTTACTTGATTAGTGCAGTCTGATACTCCTTGCCTTTTTAGTGCTGCCCGATACTCCTTGCTGTATTGGTGCCATATGATGCTCCTTGCCTTATTTGTGCCGTCTGATACTCCTTGACTTATTAGTGCCGTCTGATTCTCCATGCCTTATTAGTGCCTTTTGAAACCCCTTGCCTTATTATTGCTGTCTGAGTGCCTTCTGATACTCCCTGGCTTATTATTGCTGTCTGATACTCCTTGACTTGGTAGTGCCATCTTATACTCCTTGCCTTACTAGTGCCATCTGATACTCCTTGCCTTATTAGTGCCATCGGATACTACTTGCCTATTAGTGCCGTCTGAAACTACTTCCCTTCTTAGTGCCGTCTGATACTAACTCCCTCCTTAGAGTCGTCTGATACTACTTGCCATTTTAGTGTCGTCTGATACTATTGGCCTTCATAGTGACGTCTGATACTACTTACAATCTTAATGTCATCTGATACCACTTTGCTTCTTAGTGTCGTCTGATGCAACTTGCATTGTTAGTGTCGTCTGATACTACTTGCCTTCTTAGTTTCTTCTGATAGTACTTGCCTTGTTAGTGTCGTTTGATAATACTTGCCTTGTTAGTGCCGTCTGATACCACTTGGCTTTTTAGTGCCGTCTGATACTTCTTGCCATGTTAGTTCCGTCTGATACGTCTTGCCTTGTTAATGTCATCTTATATTGCTTGCCTTATTAGTGTCGTCAGTTACTACTTGCCTAATTAGTGCCGTCAGATACTCCATGCCTTATTATTGCCGTCTGATACTACTTTCCTTACTAGTGCCATCTGATACTGTTTGCCGTCTTAGTGCCGTCTGATACTACTTTCCTTACTAGTGCCATCTGATACTGTTTGCCGTCTTAGTGACCTCTGATACTACTTGCCTTAATAGTGCCATCTGATACTACTTGCCTTATTAGTGCCGTCTGATACTACATGCCTTATTAGTGCCGTCTGATACTACTAGCCTTATTAGTGTCATCTGATACTCCATTTCTTATTAGTGCCGTCTGATACTTCTTGCCTTGTTAATGCCATCTGATAGTACTTGCCTTATTTTTGCTGTCTCGTCCTACTTGCCTTCTTAGTGTCATCTGATTCTCCTTGCCTTGTTAGTTCCGCCTAATCCTACTTGCCATATTACTGTGGACTGATACGACTTGCATTATTAGTGCCGTCTGATACTACTTGCCTTATTAGTGCTGTCTGATACTACATGCCTTATTAGTGTCGTCTGATACTACTTGATATATTAGTGCCGTCCGATACTACTTGCCTTATTAGTGCTATCTGATACTACTTGTCTTCTTAGCGCCGTCTGATACTATTCCCATTCTTAGTGTCGTCTGATACTAATAGCCTTCTAAGTGTTGTCTGATACTTCTTGCCTCATTAGTGCCATCTTATACTACATTCCTTATTAGTGCCGTCTGTTACTACATGACTTATTAGTGCTGTCTGATACTACTTGCCTTATTAGTGCAGTCTGATACTGCTTCTCTTCTTAGTGAAGACTGATACTACTTGCCTTCTTATGCCGTCTGATACTATTTGCCTTCTTAGTGTCGTCTTATACTACCTACCTTCTTATTGTGTTCTGATATTACTTGCCTTCTTAGTGTCTTCGGATACTACTTGCCTTCTTTGTGTCATCTGTTACTACTTGCCTTCTTAGTGTCGTCTGATTCTACTTCATTATTAGTGTCGTCTGATACTACTTGCCTTCTTAGTGTCGACTTATACTACTTGCCTTCTTCGTGTCTTCTGATACTACTGGCCTTCTTAGCGTCGTCGGATACTACTTGCCATCTTAGTGTCATCTGATATTATTGGCCTTCTTAGTGTTGTCTAATACTACTTGCCATCTTAGTGTCATCTGATACTACTTGCCTTCTTATTGTCGTCTGGTACTACTTGCCTTGTTAGTGTCGCCTGATAATACTTGCCTTCTTAGTTTCGTCTGATACAACCTGCCTTGGTAGTTTCGTCTGATACTAATTGCAAAGTTTTTGCCATCTGATGCCACTTGGCTTGTTGGTGCCGTCTGATATTCTTCCCTTGTTGGTTCCGTCTGATACTTCTTGCCTTGTTAATGACGTCTGATACTATTTGCCTTGTTAGTGGAGTCAGATTCTACTTGCCTTTTAAGTGCCGTCTGATACTACTTGCCTTATCAGTGCCGTCTGATCCTATTTGTCTTATTAGTGCCGTCTGATCCTACTTGCATTATTAGGGCAGTCTGAGACTACTTGCCTTCTTAGTGCCGTCTGATACTTCTTACCTTGTTAGTGCCGTCTGATACTATTTGCCTTCTTAGTGTCATCTCATACTACTAACCGTCTTAGTGTCGTCTGATACTACTTGCCTTCTTAGTGTCGTCTGATACTACTTGCCTACTTAATGTCATAGGATACTACTTACCTTCTTAGTGTCGTCTAATTCTACTTTCCTTCTTAGTGTCGTCAGATACTACTTGTCTTCTTAGTGTCGTCTGACAGCAGTTGCCTTACTAGTGTCGTCTGATACCACTTGCATTGTTAGTGCCATCTGATACTTCTTACCTTGCTAGTGCCGTCTAATACTACTTGCCTTTTTAGTGCTACCTGATACTTTTTGCCTTCTTTATGGCGTCTGATACTACTTGCCTTCTTAGTGTCGTCTGGTACTACTTGCCTTCTTAATGTCATCAGATACTACTTGCTTTCTTAGTGTCGTCTGATACTAGTTGCCTTACAAGTGTCGTCTGATACTACTTGCCTTGTTAGTGCCATCTGATACTACTTGCTTTCTTAGTGCCGTCTGATACCACTTGCATTGTTAGTGCTGTCTGATACTACTT
>NW_007110570.1:0-712 GCF_000164805.1 Carlito syrichta
GGAGTGTTTCCCGGAGTCCACCATACCCAGGAATCTAGGAAAGAAGGAAGTGCAGCAGGTACACAAAGACATTCACACAGGCAAAGCATTGAGTAAAAAATGAAATTCTCTGTAGAGTAGTATGAGAGCAGCCTTTGTGACTAAAGTGTTGCATTTCAAGGATGCAAATTCCATGAGGGTGGAAGCGTTACCCTCTGCCATCACCATCCTGTATCTGAGTCCAGAGTGAGACCGTGCTTCTCATGAGCAGGGCACCCCTACCTACTTGTTGAATGAACAGATGAATTCACTGTGCAGTAGGTTTGTGCGCTGTTTTGTAATAAATTAGAATTGAGCATATTAGAAGCAAACCTCTTTGGACACATTTGTTACAGTGATTTATGTCTGACAAATGCCTTTATGAGCAATTCAATTTGTCATATGAGTCTTCTTGGTTGTGAGAGTGTTTATAATCGTGTACATTTTTATGAAGTGCAATTACTCAAGTGAGCCAAGAGACTCCGTGGGTATTCAATTCTTCCTCACTCTTTAATTAATTCTTTCATGACTAAGAAATTAGCTAAAAAGACTATTGATTCTTACCCATACATATTTTCCCATGCACATGAAATGCATTACTGGTGAGGGGGGTTCAGACAACCCCCTGATACTCTTACACAAATGAATCCATGAGCCCTAATTTCATAATATCTGATGTAGGAGTTGATGACAA
>NW_007110571.1:0-886 GCF_000164805.1 Carlito syrichta
GTCTTTTCTTTCCAGCACCATTTATTCGAGAGGGTGTTCTTTATTCATTTTCCCTACTCATATTTTTTACAGAAGCGTAAGAGAGAGTATCCATGTCTTACCACCTTATTAAACTGCTCATGGGCAGTATAATATTGCAACAAGGAGCTTCTCATGAGTCCATTCATGTAGGAAATAATGCAGGAGGTGTGCCTCTACTATTTATTTGTTACTTCTAAGAGTGAGAACGAAAAAATATATCATGTGTAATACTGACATGAACAATATTTGTATGACCTAAACAGGAAAAACATAAGGGACATTCATTTCAAGGGATCTGATTTAATGTTCAGGGAGGTCAGCATGGCCAACACAAGGGTGAATGTGCCATGGGAACATCTCCCACCTTGCACCATCCTCTCCTCCTTCCCCAAACACTCACTCACTGAACTCAAAGACTCTCATGAATCATCTGTGTGATGTGCCTGAGCACCGATGGGCCAAAATAAATGGATACCCTGACTATCTCTATTGCTATGATGAAATTTTTCTCCTGATGCTGTTGTCTCCAAACTTTGCCCAAGATGAAAAATGAAACAAAGAGAAGTGGAAGCATCTGTGTGTTTTCCTACTCACGACAGGAGAGCTGTTAAAAAAAACTGGAGCAACCTTCAGGGTCCACTGCAGAGGCTGGACTGGGGGGGGCAGGGACACTGCTCTGAGGACCAGGTCACCTGTGTGGCCACCAGGGATGAAATCAGAGGCTTTTGCTTTAGAAAGAGGCATTTTCT
The DNA here is from genome assembly GCF_000164805.1 of Carlito syrichta. Lineage (NCBI taxonomy): Eukaryota > Metazoa > Chordata > Mammalia > Primates > Tarsiidae > Carlito > Carlito syrichta. The sequence continues at coordinate 771 of NW_007110571.1, forward strand.
ACCCCTACGTGCTCCTAGAATGTTCCTGGCCACATTGTTTCACAGCTGGAATTTCTTTTGCTGGATTTTTGTTTTTCAGATCTGACGCTGAACTTGCCTTTGCTTGTTTTCTTTTC
>NW_007110572.1:0-1142 GCF_000164805.1 Carlito syrichta
ATTTTTTTGATTTATAGTAGAGATGAGGTCTCGCTGCCCAGGCGGGTCTCGAAACCCGCAGGCTCAGGCAATCCACTCACCTCAGCCTCCCAAAGGCACGGGATTACAGGCTGAGCCACCGAGCCTGGCTCTAAGTGACTTTTTAATTTACTAGGATTGGAGGGAAGGAGGGGGCAGTGTGAGGAGAGAGAGAGAGAGAGAGAGAGAGAGAGAGAGAAACTGAGGTGTGAGAACAACGAAGTCTCTTTTGAACTTTCATCTTTTATTACAATATACAGCTAAATTACAGAATTAGCAATCTCCCAATTTTAGAACTAGCAAATATTCCAAAAGCAAATGCCAAAGGCCAGGAAGTCCCTCCCAGCATGCCAACCAGTGACCTTCCTGGCTGAGGTGCAGAAACGAAGAGAAAATGCCACTCTTCTATAAAAACAATTGGTATCATTTTGGCTTTCAATAACATCTTCTTGTACAGCTGCAGCACACAGAATTCTCAATTAAATAAATGACTCACTTAAGAATTAAAAGCATTGGAAAAGGCAAAAAAAAAAAAAAAAAAAAAGGGAATCAATTAACTGTTGATGTTCTTCCCCTGAATTCGTTGCCTGGCAGCTTTAGAAGAAGAGAGAAGAGAGTCTCCGGTTGTGCTTGACATAGACACAGAAAAGTGTCACGGGGGGATTTCTTATCTGAATTACTCAGGGCTGTGAATATCTAAAATATTTCAGTTACCATCCTTTTCCCCTCCCCAGTTTTAAGAATTTTCTGTCTTCAGTGGCACATTCAGAATTTGGTTTTCTTTTTCTCTTCACCATTCTTCCAGGGACCCAGAATATGTGGGTGCGTGCCGTCTCGATGTGGCCTTTTGGGTGAATTGAGCTTGATAAGGCTGTTTTGAAGAGAGAGGTTTTTAATTTTTTAAAAATAGGACCTTAAAACAAACTGTAAAACCTCAAACTCTTACCATTCCCAGATAACATGGGAAATAGACATTTTCACCTCTTTTATGTATCTCACTTCTGCATTCACCTCATTCTCTGGTCCCAAACTTGGGTTTTGGGAAAGATCCAGGGATGGAGCATGTCTGTGGAATACCTTAGTTGGTGACAAAGATTTGTCTTTATATTTTTCCTCACCTGTTT
>NW_007110573.1:0-708 GCF_000164805.1 Carlito syrichta
ATTCATCACTGTGCTAGGTTTATTTTTTTTTTAATTTATTGATGTTTTCTTAATTTAAAGATGAGGTCACACCAAGTAGCCCGGGCTGGCCTCGAACCCCTGGGCTCAGGCAGTCCTCTTGCCTCGGCCTCCCAAAGTGCTGGGATGCCAGGATTGGGCTGCCATGGCTGGCCTTTTGTCCTTTCGATGACAAACATGATGTAAAGAGGTATCGTACACAGTGTGAAGATACCTTATGCACACACGCTGTCTGTGTTCACCACGGTTTTTCTAAGAATCAGAATCGGCTCCTGGGATGCCGAAGGCTGAGCATCCAAGGATGTGCTCTTTGCGACCTGGAGGCCCAGAAAAGTCAGTAGTGAGGCTCAGGCTGAGTCCAGAGGCTCAAGGAACAGGAGAGCCGTGAGGTCAACCCCGGGGCAAGAACAAGAGGGATCAATGTTCCAGCTGAAGCAGTGAAGTGGAGAGATAAAATTCTCCCTCCTCTTATTTTGTACCTTCAAGCCCTCAGTGGACTGAATCCCACCCACCCTCGTTATGGAGAAGCATCTGCTTGTTCAGTCACTAAGACACATACCAGTGTTTTCCGGATATATCCTCACAAATGCACCAGAAATCACGTTACACTAGAAGCTAAGCATCTCAAGGTCCAGTCATATTGATACAGAAGATAAACCATCACGCTGTTTTTTTATCACATAGAGATCC
>NW_007110574.1:0-1333 GCF_000164805.1 Carlito syrichta
CGGGTAATTTGTGAAAAGACTGCATTGTCACAATTATTTAAGGGAAAAAAATACACACACAAACTCACGCATATATGTATATAAACATTTAATATAATAAAAGTTAGTTTAAAGACCTTAAGAGAAAGTATGAAGTGTATAACATAACACTTCTGGGAGTTTCAGCCTTAGGCAGTCAAACGCCAAGGCAGTATTTTATGAACTGAAGATATTCTGGGGAGGGGCATCCACACAGAAGGCAAGTACTCATTATTCTAGTTTCTTCTGGAAGTAGTATCCTTATTTACCTTATTTTAAACACATATTTAAAGTCATATTTATTTGCTTCTAAATCTCTATTTTCCATGAGATCTTGCTCTTGCTAAGTGGGTTTTTCTCGAGGCATTTTTCAAAAGCATAAACCCCTAAGTTGATGAATAGTATTTTGGTTTGTCATTAAACAAAATGTATGGATACCTTGGGGCTTAATAATATAATTTAATGTAATAAAAATAAAGTTTACTGGAAGAATAAAATGAAACAATTAACAAAATCTCCCTAGTCTCCCTCAATTTGTGATTAAAGAACAATGCAATTTGCCCCTTTAGCAATTATTTCAAAAGACCAAACTTGTGAAATTAAAGTTGTTATTAATAGAATGAGTCATTTTTTCACTCACTGAAGCAGGTAAAAGTACACGACATATTAAGTAATATAATTATCTTTTCCTTTTCATTTTGTGCATAATACCAACTAAACACCAAAAATTGGGAGAAAAATCTTTTAAATTAGTTTAAATACATTTAGGGATTATCGGTGTTTTAAAACTATTAAGGATTATTTCATTTCCAACACAACAAATAGCAAGTCACTCAATGACTCCCAAGTAGTATATCGCTAATTAAAAATAAATTACACAAGCAAACAAGCAGCAGCAGCCATTGGCAAAAACAAAACAAAACAAAAAGAAACAAAAACTCATCTTAATTTTTTCTTCAATGTTACATTGAAAAGAAATGATCACCAAATAAAATAATAGCATTTATATTCTTGACTTTTTAAAATTCTTGGACATGAAGACATCTAAATTTGATTTCCAGAAACTGCTACACAGTCCTAACTTCATTGTCACTAGTCCTTTACTTAAAATGTAATTGTACAAGATAGTGGTTGAGATATTCCCATAAAGTAGTATAAGCAGTCAGTTTACATTCTGGTTTATATGGAACAACCTCAGTTTATGACTGCTTTCCCAATTTGGAAGATAAAATAGTTGGTCGCTCTTTTTCTACTATGAGCTCAGACTCTCTGATTCTGTGACAAACTTCCTACTTAGGCAAATAAATAAGAATTT
>NW_007110575.1:0-803 GCF_000164805.1 Carlito syrichta
CTTCAGCCTTCCAGTAGCCAGAATTACAGGCATGCACTATCACACCTGGCTGATTTTTGGATTTATTGTAGAGATGAGGTCTCGCTGCCCAGGCAGTTCTTGAACCCGCAGGCTCTGGCAATCCATTCGACTCAGCCTCCCAAAGGCACGGGATTACAAGCTGAGCCACCGAGCCTGGCTCCATCTACTTTTAGAATAAAAGTCTCTTTTATAACCTATCTTGGTCGGCTTAATAGGTGAAAGAATTTACAACAATGTAGTTAGAAATATCAGTAGGGCTTTCTGGTTGATATCAAGCATTTAAGGTTTCTAATTTCCCTTTTAAGATTTGTGAAAAATGTTAAAGAATATAGGTCAAATATATGCCAGATTCCAAAAAGAGTTTCCAAAGAGTCACAGGGAGTTCATAGGAAAGCAACGCTCTCAGGAAGAATGATATAAACGTGCTGGAAAATGTGTAACACATTCTCATTTCTCCCTCTCTCTTTCTCTCTCTCTCACAGAATCTAAAGAAAAAAGGGAGCCCATGGGCCCCAAAGAAAATTCTGAAGAGAGTTCTCTCAAAGTTTTCAATTTTTAGTACTGATCTTTTTATTTTTAGTTTTTGTTTGAGTTGGAGTCTCACTCTGACACACATGCTGGAGTGCAGTGGCATGCTCTCAGACACCGCAGCCTTGAACTGCTGAGCTCCAGCAATCTTTTTTCCTCAGTCTTTCAGTAGCCAGAACTACAGGTGTGCGCTACCACGCCCGGCTAATGTTTTGATTTATTGTGAAGATCAGGTCTCGCCCACTGCTATTTTC
>NW_007110576.1:0-926 GCF_000164805.1 Carlito syrichta
ATCCCAGCTAAGCCACATCTGCCCGAGAGGCCTGGGGTGGCCAGCGATCTGTGAGCCTCCTTGAGCCGGTCTCATGTGTTACCTCCTTGTGATGGGGCAGTTGTGGCACTGTGCCATGCTCTCTTTCTCTCTTTGCTGAGCAATTCGGTAACAGGATCCAAGGCTCAGAGAACAACCCAGAGTCTGTGGATAGCCTCCAACCCAGGCCAGGGGGTGGGACTGCTCTCTGTGTGTGGGGGAGGAGAACAGGTCACACCTTACAACCTACAGGTGAGGGTCACAGTGAGGGATGACCCAGAAAAACCAGGCAAGAGAGGAAGAGAAAAGCAAGGAACCCCACACAGATGGGGAATGAATTCCCCACTAGCCCTGATGACGAACTTGACAGTCAGCTGGCATCTTCCATAGACCTCCACATCCAGGGGTGGGAGCCAGGAACAGCTCAGAAAGCCTCTGCAAAGGTCCTATCATAGGCTAGCATGGCTGTTATCAGGAAGGCTCAACCCGGACCTCTCTCCCCACCCAGAACAGCCAAGTGCAGAGTCGCATGGATATTCATGGGCACCTCCTCCATGCAGGGGACTGTGCTGAGAGCTGCCCTATTGACCATCCCCTTGCAGCCTCCCATGGGTGGTGAAGGTGAACAAGAGCATCCCAGCTCTCAGATGTGCCGAGCAGAAGCCCGAGGTTACAAGGCCCGAGGGCAGATCATCACTGTTCACAGAAACTACACGAAGCTGGTTCCCTAACCCACCCAGCCAGGGTCCTCAGGAGAAACCTGTTCTCCCCATGGGCCTCGGGACTGTGAGCAGGCATGCGTGGCCCAGGAAGGCTGCCTCCTGGGATGCCTCAGCCTGAAAATACCCAGAGGGAGGCTGCTCCTGCGTGAGGCCAATGGAGGGAGGGAGACCCGTGGTGCCCAGAGG
>NW_007110577.1:0-794 GCF_000164805.1 Carlito syrichta
CGGGGCCAATGTTGACAAGGAAGGAACAGTCAAATGGGACCAATTATGCTTAGTGGGTACCTCATGCCTTCACAAAGCCCAGCCCTTTGATGGAGGGCATTAACATTTGTTGACTGCCCATCACTTGACAAACATGGTACTATAATTCCATTTCACCTCCTGACAACCTCAACAGGCATCACCTGCATTTTTCAGATGGGAAGATGGAGGTTTAGTGAAAAAATATCCTCTCAGTAAGGTCAAGAGCCACAAAGTGACTAAACCATCAGGACACCAGAAACAATGCACCATGACACTCTGGTTTCTCTTTCTCTAACTTTCCCCCATGGAATACACAAATGTAAAGCATAGAATGTATTGTGAATTTGTGAGGTTGGCAAACTTAAAAATCACATGCTTGATTTTCTAAATACTCATCTAATCATTTTATTTATCTATGTAGTAATCAGATTAATTTATGTAAACTGTTATCTGAACATTTTCCTTCAAAAACGTGTGTGTTATGCACAGATTAGACATCTAAAAATATTTTGTTCAAGGAATCAATGAATGTACTGCATGTGATTTGATACCCTTTTTGCATGTCAATTTTCTGGTTTTTTGTCGCCATTCTAATATCCAATTGGTAAGATTTAGCTTCCGTAATATCTTTGCCGTCTCATGTTTCTTCTTTAACTCCATCCCATTATCCCTTCCCCCATCCCAACAACAACAATGAAACTCCACATTTCAAACATCTTTCAGAAACCTATCTCCTCCCCCTTTGTTTTGCATTATCTTCTTTCTCATGGCAT
>NW_007110579.1:0-1471 GCF_000164805.1 Carlito syrichta
CCCCTGATTTCCTTCTCTTGTCTAATTCCTGTAGCTAGGATTCCAACACAATGTTGTACAAGAGGGGTGAGAGTAGCCAGCTTGCCTTGTTCCAGTTTTCAGGGGAAAGGTTTCCAGTTTCTGGACAGGACCTATTTGATATGGATTATGGCAGCTCCGTTTCCCAGCTGTGACACTTATTAGGCGAGTGGCCTTGGGCACATGCTTCATCTCTCTGCCTTAATTTCTTCATCTTTAGAAAAGATCAAATAATAGCTACCCTGTTACGTTCTTATAAGGATTAGAAATAATGCATATAGAATTCAAGTACTATCCCTGGCACACAATCAGCACTAAGCATTGGCAATCACCAGTGATCACTGTGTGGTTATTATATGCTGAATGATTACTGCATGCTATGGCAGCCTCATGGTTTCCACAACAGGGAATCAGGATCATTGGCCCCTGCTTGCTATTTGAATAAGCTATGAATAAGACTTAATAAATCTTGTGGCCACAGCCAATTTTCTTTTTATTTATTTATTTATTTTTATTTTTTTCAATTTTCCTACTATATATTGTAGGCAGCCTATACTTACCAGAAATCACACTGAGATTTAAATTCTATTTGTTATTGACATTGCTTTTCAGAGTCTTGTAAGCTAAATATACTTTCTTAATGCACCAAAGGAAAAAAATACAAATAAAGGGGTGAGAATTAACCTCAGAAATCAGTTTAATTCATAAGACTTGTTTTTTAGACAATGGAAATGGAAAGTTGAGAAATCTTTGTTTGATCCTCAAAGGTGGCCACTAAGGTTATTTTTGGCTCCCAATCACTCCTTTTCCAAACTAGAAGAACTATTTTGTCCTGAAACATCAAAAATTACTTTAATTCCTTTTAAAGAGCTAAATAGGTACATGTCTAGATGAAAAAGTATGCAGAAAACATAGACCATTTATGAAAATAATCATAGAAAATAAGGAAGCATTCCTAAAATAGTAAACTTAGTTCTGTAAATGTATAAACAGCAAAGGGTACTTCTGTTTCTCGTCATTTCTTTTTCTTATTTAGCCAAAACATTTCTCCACACAAAAAAGATGTTTACTAACATACTTTAAATAATAATTTTAAAAATCACGTAGGCATCCTAATTCAGGGTGAAATAATGTATGCAAACATGACCACAGCTATTGAGATGAAAATAGACAAGTTTTAATGTATCCAGACATATGCTGAATCTAGATATCTTTTGTTGTTTAAAGCAAACACTTATGTATTATTTTTTTTGAGTTGGAGTCTCACTCTGTTGCCCAGACTGGAGTGCAGTTGCCACTCCCGGCCACCATAGCCTCGACCTGCTGGGCTCCGGCGATCCTTCGGCCTCAGCCTTCCGAGTAACTGGAACTACAGGTGCACGCTACCATACCCGGATAAATTTTTGATTTATTGTAGAGATGAGTCTCACCAAGTTGCCCAGCCGGGTCTCAA
>NW_007110581.1:0-2652 GCF_000164805.1 Carlito syrichta
GGTATCTTTTTTGTAGAATGATTTGAGTTCCTCCGGGAATATTCCCAATAGAGGAATTGCTGGGTCATATGGAAGGTCAATTTCTAGATCTTTCAGGAATTCCACACCATCTTCCAAAGAGGCTGCACCAATTTGCATTCCCACCAACAGTGTAAAACCATTCCTTTTCTCCCAAATCCTCACCAGCATCTGTTATTGTTTGTTATGTTAATGATGGCCATTCTTACTGGTGCCTTCCCTGGCAGCCTCCTTGATTTCTCTTTCTCCTCTCCACCCCCTCCCCATCCACATTTCTCCCTTCCTCCCAGAGCATCTAGCAGTCAATTTTAAATGTCTCTCAAATCTGCTTTCTACTTTCCATTTCCTAATAAACTCTAAATAAGCTTAGGAAAAGACATGAAAACTGTAACATCCAAAAGAAAAATGTAGACAATAACTCATTGGAATGGGTAAGAAAGTTTTAAGCACAAATTAAAAAGCAGCAGTCCTAATCATATTGTCACAGATTCATGTTGCATAGAATGGAAATTGTTCACATGACAAAAACATGCAAAATTTAAAAGATAATGACAAGCGGAAACATGTTGAAACACATGGCAAAAGGGTGACATGTATATTCTGTTAAACAATCTTACAAATGCCAGTAAGGAAATTAATACAACCTCCATTTAAAAGGTCGGAGACAGATTCCTTTTTCAATTACTAATGGCCAGTAAACATGAAAAAAAGCATGCCACTCTATGGATGAAAATGCTAATTGTAAAAATGAAATATCAATATCATTTGTTACCTAAAAAAGTAGCACAGGATGAATATAGAAATCGATTCATCTTTCCAGGAAATCAGTTTGAGACATGTTGAAGACTCATCAAAGCGGGCATATCCTCTGACTCAGGAATTCTAGGAAATCTCTCAGAAGAGCTATACACAAGAATGCCTGTTCTTAGTGCTGTTTATTTGACAGGAATACATTAAGTTACAGTTTATTCCTTTGTTTTTGTTTTTGTTTTTTGAGGTGGAGTCTCACTCTGTCACCCAGACTGGAGTGCAGTGGCTGCTACCGGCCACCGCAGCCTCGACCTGCTGGGCTCCGGCAATCCTTCCGCCTCAGCTTTCCAAGTAGCTGGAACTACAGGCGTGCACTACCATGCCCGGCTAATTTTTTTTGAATTATTGTAGAGATGAGGTCTCGCCAAGTTGCCTAGGCGGGTCTTGAACCCGTGGGCTCAGGCTATCCACTCACTTCAGTCTCCCAAAGGCGCAGGATTACAGGTTGAGCTATTGAGCCTGGCAGTTTATTCCTTTGATTGTTAGGTATTTATCAAAATTATTAAAAGAGTAGTTGACAACATTGTAATATTTCTATAGACGTAATGTTAAATGTAAAAGTAAATGAAAATTTATATAGGTGATTTATTTGCCCAGTTTTGTGAAAAGAAAAAAACTCCAGACTAGTATCTGTTTCCACATGTCTGGCACATTTTGGTTCATTGCTCTCATGATAAAAGTGAAATGGCATTATACTGAGGAGTTCAGATTATTTGATTTGTCTGTATTAACTGGTCAGTGATAATGAGTCTAACATACTAGCATGCAATTGATATTAGCATTGGGCTCACTGCCTACTTTCTGTCCTTTTTTTGGAATTAGCTTTATGATGAGTGGCCATCATCCTTTTGGAAATATTTTTGGATGGGAGCCAGACAGAGAAAAAATATCCATGTTTCATCTCTCTGGGTAATGACAAGTGTCCCAGTTTCTCATGTAATCCTTAATATTTTTTCAGTGAAACGTAGCATCTCTTGAAAATAGTGCTTTTATACCAAACCTTCCTTGTCTTTCTCAGTATTCTTGGTCTCCTCTAGTTAACATTTTGTTACATCCTTTTGGTGATCCTCCAAGACAACACTTGTCCATCACCCTTACTCAAGACTGACTGAACTACCAGTTGGATATGAAAAAAGGAACGCTGCTGGAATGTTTGAAAGAAAATGTGTTCAAAAGAAAGTTTGTGATTTAAAGTTTGAGTTGAAAGCAAGCGTTTGAAACAATTTAAAGGAGCTCACATCAATTTTTAAATAGCATATACTCAGAAAGATCCCCCCAATGCCCTGTCTAAAGTACCTCCTCACCCCCAGAGTTTCCTTCTGTCTTACCATCCTCTTAGCCATTGACATGTCTGCAGGTGTCTTGTTTATTATTTAGTGTCTTTTCCCCAACGTGATGCAGGTCTTGTGAGAGCAAGGCCCGGGTCTGACTTGTTCACTCCTGCAAGCCCAGTGCCTAGAACCATGCCTGGCATTAAGAAGGTACTCAAAAAATAATTTAAGTGAATGGTTCATCCCCAGGCATCACTGTTGGCAGCGACTTCTTGGACAGAGGGTGATATTTTTGCTTGTTTATCTTGTATATATAGATTTCATCACAAAAACTGCTAGACTGCATGGTTGCCCTATATAATTTGTCATTCTAATTTGTTGACCAAGAAATGATGTCAGTTTTGCGTTGAGTTAATTTCAGAAATAGGCACTGATATTATGTGCTACTGTCCTTTACCTTTCCTCTTAGTGCTTTTCACAATGTTTTTTTTTTTTCTTATTAAACTGGGGATGCTTTTGTGTCCCTCATAATTTTCTAGGTGACTAAGGATGA
>NW_007110582.1:0-855 GCF_000164805.1 Carlito syrichta
CTAAACAACTCCTGGGTCAAAGATGAAATCAAAACAGAGATCAAAAGATACCTGGAAACAAATGAAAATGAAGAAACAACTTACCAAAATCTCTGGGATGTCCTGAAAGCTGTAGTAAGAGGGGAATTTATATCCCTACAAACACACATGAAGAAAATGGAAGGAACAGAAATTCACAACCTAACAAGTCACCTAAAGAAGTTGGAAAAGCAAGACCACAAAAACCCTAATTTCAGCAGAAGAATCCAGATCACCAAAATAAAAGCCCAAATCTAGGACATAGAAGACAAAAAGATAATACAAAAAATCAATGAAACAAAAAGCTGGTTCTTCAAAAGGATAAACAAGATTGATGGTCCCCTAGCTAGACTGACCAAGAAAAAATGAGAAAAAAACCAAATAAGTACAATCAGAAACACAAAAGATGAAGTCACATCTGACCCTGAAGAAATACAAAAGATCATTAGAGACTACTATGTACACTTGTATGGAAACAAACTTGAAAACCTTAAGGAAATGGAGGACTTTTCTGACATCACACAACCTACCTAGGTTGGAACAAGAAGAAATTGAGACCCTAAATAGACCAATAACAATCAAGGAAATCAACTATATAATAAGAAAACTTCCTACAAAAAAAAAAAGCCCTGGTCCAGATGGCTTTCTATCAGAATTCTACAAGACATTTAAGGAGGAGCTGATACCAATTCTACTGAAGGTATTCCAGGCTATTGAAAAAGATGGAACTCTCCCCAAATCATTTTATGAAGCCAACATCACATTGATACCCAAGCCAGGTAAAGATTCAACAAAGAAAGAGAACTACAGGCCAATATCTTTGATGAACATAGATGG
>NW_007110583.1:0-762 GCF_000164805.1 Carlito syrichta
TCTGTACAGACATCATGGAGTATACATACACAAACCTAGGTGGTACATCTATTTTATTGACATATATATATTTCATATAGAAAACCAAGTGTCCCAGCACCTTGGTGAACATCAGCCATCTCCCCTGCCTGATCTGCAATGCCAGCATCAAGTGCCACAGATTGCACTTCCATTTATGCTCTATTGTGTTCTCATGGAACCATGAGGCCCATTGTTGACCGAAATGTCATTGTGCACACATGACTGTAGTTTTTAAATAAACCCCCATTGTGTCCTGCTTCGTTCCTTCCCAATGCATTCTCAGACACCACCAAAGAGCTTTTCTAACTTGTAAATCCATTCACATTAATCTCCTACTCAAAATTCTTTAATTACACCACATGGACTTAAATAATGATAATAACAATTATGACCTCTTTTATTTATTTATTTTTTTGAGTTCCTATGATGTCCTATTTGTCAGGAACTCAAAAAAGTGCATTTTAAATATATTATATGAAAAAATGATATTTATGTCTATGTGAGCTGGTTTTACTGTTATATTTACTTCTACACAAAACCAAATCCTTAATAGTTAACATTCTTAAGAATTTAACTCCTATAAACTTCAAAGCAACCTGGATGGACCTAGAATCTATAACACTGAGTGATCTATCACAGAAACAAAGAATTGAGTATCATATTCTCACTTATAAGTGGACCTTGAACAAGTATCGTAATGCTATAAGAAAAGGATTGGCAGTAGTGGGAAACTGCCGGGGA
>NW_007110584.1:0-744 GCF_000164805.1 Carlito syrichta
CTGAAGTACTTTTGGAGGTTGATCACATTAAACAAACTCCCTTCAAATTTAATGCAGATATCTTCACTAAAAATGCAGACCATAGGGTCATCATTGGCACACCTTTTTGTTTTGTATGCTACACTTTTAATGTTTTATACAATATAATTCAGAGGAATAAATATGTCAACAATGCACCTTAAAGATCTGGAATCCATATGTGGTCAGAAGGATTCTGCTGAGCACTGAGAGATACAAACCCATACACATTAGTGTCTTCGCTCTCAAGGTGTTTCTTTAGAGGTTTATTTGTTTTCATTAATTTCCCAATATCTTACAAATGACAGCATAGTATTTTTTAAAACTTACTGATTCTCTGCAGTACTTATGGTGCATATTCATTCTCTTTAAAATTTGAAGATGTCTTGAAAAGGTAGTGTGTGACCTACGATATTATATATGCTGCTGGGGGAAATTCATAAAAACATAAATTTTACATAAGAAGAGACCTTAGAAATGAGCTCTGAGAGTCTGCTGTCCCTCTTTTCATCTCCTTTTCCCATTTTAAGAATGAGAAAACTGAGACTCATGAGAGCTAACCAGTTGCTTACTACCACACCACTGAGCAATAAAACAAGTTTCTTAAGTTACCTGAGTGCTCTTTCAAATAAAAACTATGAAAATTAGCAGATAAATTTTCAGCCCCCACAACCAACAGTAATTGGGGCACCTATCTCATCTGGTAATCATGGACATTTTTATATT
>NW_007110585.1:0-841 GCF_000164805.1 Carlito syrichta
ATCCTCCCTGGAGTCTTTGGAGGGATTGTGGCCCTGCCCACTGCTGGATTCCAGACTTCTGGCCCCCAAAACTGTGAGAGGACAAACTCTTGTGCTAAGCCCCAAGTTGGTGGCGATTTGCTGCAGCAGCTGCATGACATGGTACCAGTCCCTCCTCATCCATGCTTCAGACCCTTTAGGGTCCTGAGTTGAGACATTCTTCTATGCTGCCTGGCTCTTGTGTTGGAGTTTGGGGTCTGTGGGGATAAAGCAACCCCCACAGGCTTGCTTAGTCTGAGAAACACTTGTCCCCTGGGCCTCTGGCAGTGGCAGTGACCAGGTCAAGCCCTGACCATCCTCACCAAGACCTCCCCAGGCAGTCCTCAGGGAGGCTGTTGGCCTCACTGACACTCAGAACTGGCTGTTCTTCTGCGAGGTCCTTATTGAGTGACTGCTGTATGCAGGGTCCTCGCCTGCCAGACTCCATCCCAGGAAACTCAGCCGGCCACCAGCCAGTGAACAGGTGGTTTCAACTTCACATTCAGGCCTACAGCTCTTCAAAGACTAAAGCCAGAGTCCAGCACCATGCCTTGCTGTCACTCTGCAAATATGCATTCAGCAGCAGTCTTTTGATCTGTTACATAACCCTCCTTAAGAAAGACTGTGTGTGCCCTTGGCACCTGGTATGTAAAACTGGGAACAAAACGCTGCAGGGGTGTGTCATGGAGGCTGACGTTTCCAACACATGTAGAGCTGGTGAAAAGCAGTACACTTTCTCGTTGCTGTGAGTGTCTTCTAAATCCCCCCGGCACTTTTCTCAGAGTGTACGATGAGTGTGAGGTTTCCATATGAGTTTCCCAGC
>NW_007110586.1:0-855 GCF_000164805.1 Carlito syrichta
AATAGCAATATATACACAAACCCTGTGTATCATTAAGATATATTTTCAATTTATACTTACAGATTTACAGGTAAGGAATTTGTATTTCTTTTTATGACAAATTAAGGATCATTAGTAAACAGAAGAGTTTGGTCTTAATTTGTTTTGACTTGTGCTAATAACATCCCTATGCCATTACTCTACCACCATGTTCACATAAAGATTCTAATTCCTAGAGGACATTTAGCAATTGCCTCTCCACTCCAAACAACAAAGACACACTGCTTTTTAAAGTAACTGAGGATTCAGTTAAGAGCACAAAAAACTGAGTAGAAAGGATTTCTTAAGAGGGAAATAATGAAAAATGAAAACCATCTTCGCCCAACTTTTGAATTAGTATTAAAGTCTACACATTAATCAGAAAATTACCAAATAATGAATAATAAAATTACAATTGCCTGCCTTTGAGGTCTAAGAGAAGTAGTTAAGATCATGGAATTAGAATAGCATTCAGATTCAGAACCAAATGAATTATTGGTTTTCATAACCAGAGGCAAGTCAATTATCATTTTTCTCTGCCTTGTTTGCCCCATCAGAACAATAATGCTTTTTTTATACATAGAACTATAATAGTTGATAGAAAAGTCATAAAAATATTTCTCTGTATGTACACTAAGTTTAAAAATTATAAAATAGAGGTATTTTATATATCACATGACAATGAATAAATATAAAATTATTATTGTCATAATTTCAGACGTAGCTACTATTTAAGATTTCTGGGTAGGATCAGAGACTGCTTCATAGAGTAACAGATATTTCTCATAAATTCCTGAACTTCAAATTTGGATCTAAGTATGAGGATAGATTTGACGG
>NW_007110587.1:0-748 GCF_000164805.1 Carlito syrichta
TTGGACTGTGAGAATGCTTTTGGTGCCTTTTCAGTCTACCCATTTAAAAATAACTCAGTCCATCTCTTAGATTTGAGAATCAGTAACAACACGAAGGCAGATAGTGGAAAAATCGCCACACAGACTTGGGGAAATGGTGAGTAGGGGGAAGTGCCTCTCCAAGCACTGTTTCTGGTAGTATGAATTTTCAGTTTGCCCAGATACAGGGAGAGGGAAGAGGGATCTCTGGGGACTCATCCTTCAACTGTTTCAACTCCAGGCTTGGGACTGTGCTGGGGCCACGGGAGGACTCGTTGCTGTGGCCAGCTGTCAACTTGTTTCCAGCTTGCTTCTCCAGGCCTTTTGGTCTGGAGGAGGTTTAGCTTTGTGCTCCTGTGGCAGTGGCTCTCCCTGCACTCTGTAGGACTCTTCCTAGTGGGTGACATCAGGGGAAGTGGCTGCATGTGAATAGTACCAAGCTCTAAGCAGCCCTATGTAAGTTGGAGAGTTTCTCCTTACTTTCCTGCTTTTTTCACTTTTCATTTATAGAGCTGGGAGGTTCATCTTTGATGAAGGCAAGTGGTCCAATGGAGCACTTGCCCTCCTCTTTCTGTAGCACCTCTCAGTCAAGCAGTAGCGTGCTTGGTTCTAGGTATGGAGTGATGAGCATGAAAGGGCCTGATTCTTGTCCTTATGGAAATTGAGACATTACTTGAATAATTACCTGACTACATATTAAGTTGCTCTGAAGGAAAGGTGTATAGTACTC
>NW_007110588.1:0-1429 GCF_000164805.1 Carlito syrichta
CTTATTTGATATGTTAAATTAATGTGAAACACTGTCAAATAAGAAGTGATCCTAAACATAGAATTTTTGTTATATTTGCTATAAATATGTTATATTTGTTAGGTATATGTTATTAATATAAGTATTAAGAAAATTGCACACAATTTCTAGAAATCTGATATGTCCTGGTATAATGTTATCAGTCATAATTTGAGTTATTATCTTTAAAGTGTTATAAATCACAGAAATAATCAAATTTTCTTGTCAATTGCATTATAATGAACTCTCTTCAGGTCTCTGACCCTGGCCATTTTAAATCTTTTTTCATTTGCATAAGTTATTGCTTTCTCTGATGTTTTCTTGAAATCAACTACAGACAAAATTGGTATATCTTCAAAGAGATTCATGGAAAAGACACTGACAAGGACAGGTTCTGAGAACTTGAAAGTCACATCACTGAACTTGATAAGAATTTCAAATCTCTAATAAGAAATTGATTGAATCACAAATATAAAATTATAATTTTTATGACAACTATTGCTGGTTCTTTAATGTTTTGTTTTCCAGTCTTAAAGAGTATTTTTTCTCTTTTTTTATTTAAGTAATATAGCTTCCAGCAATCTGGTAAATTATATTTTGGAAACAGATTTGAAATGATTATCTTTTTCTCCCTATCTGAGTCTTCCAATATTCAATAACTCTTATTGAACATTCTGATTTTTCATAGCAATATGGGTAGTTACATAAATTCAATAAGAATGTTATCTTGTAGCAGGACATGATTGGAAACATTGGGTTATATTTCCAAGACTTTGACCTGAATGTCAGTTTTGAGAATGATGTACATTGAATCAGATATGACCAGACCATTTTAATGCATTAAGGTTGACTTCATGGAGCCAGTAAGTCCTTTAGAGAAAACCAGCATGGTACCTGGCTTAAAGAAATCCCAGTCTTAAAGGTTAGTTAGAAATGGCAGTTTCTGGCAGACTCAAGAAGCTCAGAATATTTGGGAACCTTGAGAAGAGAAGAATTCATTTAATTCTATAGACATTACAGGGGAAGTCTGATGGTGAGTCCCCTGATTTGTCTTCCTAAGCTGGAGAGTTTTTTTTTTTTTTAAATTCTATGTTTAGCTATTTATTTATTTTTTAGAGATTGTGTTCTTTCTATGCTGCCTAGGCTGGACTCAAACTCCTGAGTTCAAATAATCCTTCCTCAGCCAGGCTCGGTGACTCAGCCGGTAATCCCGTGCTTTGGGAGGCTGAGGTGAGTGGATTGCCTTGAGCCCACGGGTTTGAGACTCACCCGGGCAACTTGGTGAGACATCATCTCTACAATAAATCAAAAAATCAGCCAGGCGTGGTAGTGCATGCCTGTCGTTCTAGCTACTTGGACGGCTGAGGGGGAAGGATCGCTGGAGCCCAACAGGTCGAGGCTGTGTTGGCTG
>NW_007110589.1:0-792 GCF_000164805.1 Carlito syrichta
ACACTACATTTTTGCCTATTGTTAGAAAGAGCAATTGAATTGATTTTGGCCTTTTCTATATTCATTACTATAGGGGTATAGGTTTCTTAATTACATTCTCTAATTTTGCAGTCATATAACCTGTAGTTTTTAATGGAGGAAGCCTACTAAGATCATAATAAAATTGTTCTTTTTATGCTTACTATCTCGCTAAAGAAACGAAATTTCTGGCATTTAGGTGAAGGTAAATATTAAGTTAATTATCAGGGTATTATATTTTAACCTCATTTTAGCATAGTTGCATGTATTTCCAAAAAAGTAGCTTGTTTTACTTCTTTTATCGCAGTACATGAGGTCATATCATGGTAAGCATGAATTTGGTTTTGATAAAAATTTGGTTTTCTACATGCAACCATGTTAATGTACATTATTCATTTTTCGTCATTTTCTGATGACCCTCAAATATGTTTTTCAAACTTGTGGATGAACATTTGTATGGTTTTGAGACCGTAGCTAAGAAACTATGAGGACATAACTGTTATAGTCCATGTCTTTTCATTACATAGGGGAATGATTTCTCTCAAAGGTATTCCTAAGATTGCAGTTTCTATACTGTAGGCTGTTAGCACATGTACAGCTAACCCCAAAGCGTTTCACAATTTTAAAACCTAACTCACACTTCTAACAGGATAAACATACGCAATGCCTCTTTCTTCACGATTTTTCCAACATTACTCATTTTTCATTTTTCAGGGGTTGTTTTCTTTATTTTGGGGTTTGATTGTTAGAGTCAGAGTCTAACTCTGTCCCACA
>NW_007110590.1:0-1175 GCF_000164805.1 Carlito syrichta
CCCTTAGAAAGCAAAGATGTTAAACTAGGCTTATTTGATATGTTAAATTAATGTGAAACACTGTCAAATAAGAAGTGATCCTAAACATAGAATTTTTGTTATATTTGCTATAAATATGTTATATTTGTTAGGTATATGTTATTAATATAAGTATTAAGAAAATTGCACACAATTTCTAGAAATCTGATATGTCCTGGTATAATGTTATCAGTCATAATTTGAGTTATTATCTTTAAAGTGTTATAAATCACAGAAATAATCAAATTTTCTTGTCAATTGCATTATAATGAACTCTCTTCAGGTCTCTGACCCTGGCCATTTTAAATCTTTTTTCATTTGCATAAGTTATTGCTTTCTCTGATGTTTTCTTGAAATCAACTACAGACAAAATTGGTATATCTTCAAAGAGATTCATGGAAAAGACACTGACAAGGACAGGTTCTGAGAACTTGAAAGTCACATCACTGAACTTGATAAGAATTTCAAATCTCTAATAAGAAATTGATTGAATCACAAATATAAAATTATAATTTTTATGACTACTATTGCTGGTTCTTTAATGTTTTGTTTTCCAGTCTTAAAGAGTATTTTTTCTCTTTTTTTATTTAAGTAATATAGCTTCCAGCAATCTGGTAAATTATATTTTGGAAACAGATTTGAAATGATTATCTTTTTCTCCCTATCTGAGTCTTCCAATATTCATAACTCTTATTGAACATTCTGATTTTCATAGCAATATGGTTAGTTACATAAATTCAATAAGAATGTTATCCTTGTAGCAGGACATGATTGGAAACATTGGTTATATTACCAAGACTTTGACCTGAATGTCAGTTTTGAGAATGATGTACATTGAATCAGATATGACCAGACCATTTTAATGCATTAAGGTTGACTTCATGGAGCCAGTAAGTCCTTTAGAGAAAACCAGCATGGTACCTGGCTTAAAGAAATCCCAGTCTTAAAGGTTAGTTAGAAATGGCAGTTTCTGGCAGACTCAAGAAGCTCAGAATATTTGGGAACCTTGAGAAGAGAAGAATTCATTTAATTCTATAGACATTACAGGGGAAGTCTGATGGTGAGTCCCCTGATTTGTCTTCCTAAGCTGGAGAGTTTTTTTTTTTTTTAAATTCTATGTTTAGCTATTTATTTATTTTTTAGAGATTGCGTTCTTT
>NW_007110591.1:0-823 GCF_000164805.1 Carlito syrichta
TCCAGAGCCCAGCAGGTCAAGGCTGCGGTGGCCAGGAGTGGCCACTGCACTCCAGTCTGGGTGACAGAGTGAGACACCAACTCAAAAAAAAAAACAAAAAAAAAAATAAAAATAAAGAATTACTAAGCAGGTAATGTTTTGTGTTGAACTGTGTGCCTCTAAAATTCATCTGTAGAAGGCCTAATCTTCAATATCTCAGAATGTAATCTTACTCGGAAACAGGAGAAAGACCCCAAAAAAGCAAAATTGTCTTTTGGAGAGTGGGTTCCCTGTAGTACAAATGCCCCCCACTAGGTAAGTGGCTTAGGAACCCATCGGCATCAGTGTGTCAGCTAGTATACTGAGAGGTTGCATTCAGCTTCAGTGAATTTTTGTTATGATTCTTTCAACACATTTGCCCATTTCATGATAGGTGATTTACAGGTGTGTCTGTCCACACCATTGAATGTTCAGCAGTTTTTGACCAAAAGAAGCAGGAACCTAATGCTCCACCTTCCCTGTTCACCTGATCTCATTGTAACCAAATTTTTCTTTGTTTCCACAGATGAAAAAAGTCCTCTAAGAGAAACATTTTGCCAATGTAGAAGAGGTGAAATAAAAAATGTCAGAGGCACTAGAAGGCACCAAAATGGATGAGCTCAAAAACTGTTTTGAGCAATGAAAAAAGTGTCTCAATAGATATATTGCATCACACAGAGAGTATATTGGTGGTGACTGAAGTCTAAACATGTGAAGACAAATACAAAACATTTTATAAATAAATGCCTTTTTTTTTGAGTCCCTCCTTTTAGAATTGCTTTGGATATAATTAGTTAAAGATGAG
>NW_007110592.1:0-1106 GCF_000164805.1 Carlito syrichta
ATCTGAAACAAAGAGGTCACTACAGCTCTCTAAGTTATTTCCTGAATATAATAATAATGGTATGTAAATAGAACTCTGTGTATTTCAAATACATTATCTCGTTTGATCCTCAAAACAACAGTTAAGCATATATCTTTCCCTTAACTGCACAAATGAGAAACTGAAGCTTATAAACATGATAATGTAGCCAAGGTATAGTGTTTAATCTATTTCAAGAACTCAACTTGTCTGTTGACACTAATCTCATGTTGTTGATACTTTAACACACTGCTTAAAATAAATATTCGTGTCTACGAAATGAACACTTACATCTAATGAGAAGACATATGTCTAAGAAGGAGAACAATTATTGTAAGGTGATTCCTTTGAGAGCACTGTCAAATGTCTGAAGTAAAAAACATGTTTGATTACCAAAACTAAGAAGAGCCCGTTCATATTCATAAAGAGCAACATATGCTAATTCTTTTAAAATATTTGTTTCATTAATTTGTTAGTCTAAGAATAAACTCTGTGTTAGTTTAAGGAAATATAAAAAGATGATCTTCACTTTTTCTTTTATAGAAAATGAATTTAGAGAACATGCTAATGCTATCCCCAGGGGAAAATTTCACCCACGCCATTCTACCCAGGTGTAATATATTTTTACTTTACTTTTCAACTATATTAAATTTGAATTGCATTCACATCAGCTTTTATTTTCAAGAATACTTTTTATGTCTAAAGTATTTAATATCTTTTCAAAATTCTAATGTTTTTCCTACTCGGAAATATTTATTTTAAGCAATCAGACCACAACATATAATTTGTTATTTTCTATGAAGTAGTGCTTTATAAGAAGTTTTGGAGCCTGCTAAAAAAAACTCAAGCATATTCAACTATTTCACAGAAAGGCCAGTTTCTGTTATTAAAGAAAAGAAAATGTATTGTCCCACTCAGGCAGATATAAATTGATGGTGAAACAACATAAGAAAAATCTATTTTTCATGCATCTATTCTCTGATTGTGAGCCAAGGAAGAATAATCAATATTATGAACTGACTCCTAGATTTTACCTCTACTTTTGGAACTTGAATATAAATAGTTTATAGCAGGTTAAGTTTTGTTAA
>NW_007110593.1:0-1068 GCF_000164805.1 Carlito syrichta
CAATCCCGTAACTATAAGCTTCACTGAGAAAGGGAAGAAAGCTCAAGGTTGGGATATAGGAAAAACATGGGGAATCTGGTTATACGACCCAAATATGCTCAGGATGGAAGGATTCAGGTAACTTCTTTATGATTAGACTATCCATCCGGGCCCCCAGTCAGAAAACCAAAACACTTGATATGGGACCCAACCCTGTTATAATACCTAAACTTAAACCAAAAGTTAAACCTAAGCCCACAACCACTACACCAATACTCTCGACTGTGACTTATACCAGTTCTGATACCACTGCAGTCACCTCAGACCCCACTAGTGGCCTCTCTTATTCTACCAGGGTCACTACAGTTATTCCTAACCCTCCCCTACCCCCATCGGTTCCCAATCAACATCCTCTCTGGCACTTGCTAAATCAAGCTTACCTGTTACTTAATGCAACCCGGCCAGAGCTCACCCAGTCATGTTGGTTATGCTATAACATCCAGCCCCCCTATTACGAAGGAATTGCAGTAATGAGAAACTATACAACCGAGCACTGTCCCGATTCTTGTAGATGGCAGCCAGCAACCCAGGGACTTACTCTCCAGTCGGTAACAGGCCAAGGATTATGCATAGGCCGCCCCGCACCAGCGTTTCAGTCCCTATGCAACATTACGCTGCCTGTATCTAGCCTAGATTACCACCTGCCCCCTAAAAATAGCTGGTGAGCATGTTCAACAGGCTTAACCCCTTGCTTCCACGGGCAGGTCTTAAATCAGACCCAACAAGGCTTCTGCGTGTTAGTCCAATTACTTCCAAAAATTCTCTACAACTCAGATGAGGATATACTCCGGTGGTTTACCCCAGGTATCCACCGGAGAGACAGAAGAGAACCAGTCACCCCCATTTCCATGGCAGTTCCTCTTGGACTTGGACTAACAGGAGCCGGAATGGGTATTGCCTCCCTAGCTACCCAAAGTCACTATTATAGTGGCCTTAGGGCTGCTATAGACATAGACATCGAGAGAATTGAATTTTCCGTCTCTTACCTTCAGGAATCCCTTACCTCGTTATCCGAGGTGGTCCTACAGA
>NW_007110594.1:0-1235 GCF_000164805.1 Carlito syrichta
GCAGGCTTCTGCCTTGTCTTCTGGAATTCTCACTACCGAAGTCTGCAGCTGCCACATAAGCAAACAGACTGCCCTGTGGATGCTATGCTATGAGAAAACCCAAACTAGCCTATGCAGAGAAACCACATGGAAAGACTCTGAGACCACATAAAAAGAGAGAGATGCTTGGCAGCTAACAGATGCTCCGTACTCCCTCCTTTGCAGTTCCAGCTTCAGCCACCATTTAACTACAACCCATGAAGACAAGCTAGCTGCCCAGTTGGGTCCTTCCTGACTTTCTCAACTACAGAAGTCACAAGATTCAAGAAGGACTAAGTTTTGTGGCAATTTACTATGCACCAAAGGTAACTGAAATGAAGTCCCTGTAGGGAGAACACCATTTGCTTTGTCCGCCAGTCATTATGAGCTCTGGTCTATAGTATGTTTTTCACAAATACCTATCAAATTGGTTGAATAAAGGTAAGAGGTAGGTACATTGATAGTATAAAGGAATTCTGAGATTAAGGCACGTGTATGGTCAGCTTCTGGTGAGGGCTCACTTCTTGGTTTGCAGAAGACTGCCTTGTCACTGTGTACTCACATGACTTTTTGTGTGCATGGAGAGAAAAATGACACTGATGAAGAGGAATGCTTCCCAGAGGAGGTAACAACTCAAACACATGTCAATGAATGAATCAAAAATTTTCAATGAAATAAGGAGTGGAAAGGCAATTTCCGATAGAAGGAGAGCAAATAACATGCAGAGGGATGGAACAGCTTGGTAGAATTAGGGAAGCTTAAGCAACTTCATATGGCTAAAAGAGGGCACATCAATGTAAATGACAGGGAATGTAGTTGGAGAGTTTGGTAGAACTGGAGCCGGAGAGGTCTTGTGTAATTAGTTAGTTACAGAGTCACTGGGGAGAGCTACTACACTCTTCCCTATTCCCAAACAGTAGGCTTTTTCAGGCCAGCCAGACCTCCCTTCACATCTTTTACTGTTTAATGAATTTTCTGGGTGCATGGGCCTCTTCTTTCCATCTTGTGTCAATGAGAGGGTGAGAACTCTGTGAAGTGACTCAGCTGTAGACACACTTTGAAAAATATGATCTTCTCCTAGGTGTAGGATTTTTCTGAAATGGCACACAGATTCCTTCAGACCTTGAATCTCCAAGTCTTTCTTGGGTGTCTAGAGAAACCTGCCATCTCCTAGAGACACAGGGGAAGAAGACTCAAGGCTACATTGGCATCTACAC
>NW_007110595.1:0-579 GCF_000164805.1 Carlito syrichta
CAGCATCCCAGAGTTTGATCCTGTTTCCCCACCCACCTCCCTCCTCTCCCTGCCCCCACCCAAGTCACCACGTACTGGGCATAAAACGTCCCCTGGCTACCTCTCAGTCTGCTCGGCTGTGTGCTTCTTGGAGGCCCACTTTGTCCTATTCATATCTGGATCCAGCATGCCCTTGTTTGGAAACAGAAGCCAATATTTTTATTTTTATTTTTTATTTATTTATTTATTTATTTTTGAGTTGGAGTCTCACTCTGTCGCCCAGACTGGAGTGCAGTGGCCGCTCCAGGCCACCGCAGCCTCGCCTGCTGGGCTCCGGCGATCCTTCCACCTCAGACTTCCAAGTAGCCGGAACTACAGGCACACGCTACCACACTCAGCTAATTTTTTTTTTGATTTATTGTAGAGATGAGGTCTCACCATTTGCCCAGGCGGGTCTCGAATCCGAGGGCTCAGGCGATCCACTCACCTCAGCCCCCCAAGGTGCGGGATTACAAGCTGAGCCACCGAGCCCATCTATAGAAGCCAATTTTTATGCCTCGTGTTAAACAACAATGATATGAAAAGCAAAATATAATATGT
>NW_007110596.1:0-822 GCF_000164805.1 Carlito syrichta
CCGGAATTACAGGCATGCACTACCACGTCCAGCTGATTTTTTGATTTATTGTAGAGATGAGGTCTCGCTGCCCAGGCGGGTCTTGAACCCGCGGGCTCAGGCGATCCACTCACTTCAGCCTCCCAAAGGTGCAGGATTACAGGCTGAGCCACCAAGCCTGGCTACCTGGTTCATTTCTAATGGAGGGTAGAAATGAGGACTTGCCAAGATTCCCGGGCAGGTCTTGGTCCACAGACTCAGGCTGGCTGCTGGCCTTGGCCTCCCAAAGCACGGGGATGATGAGACTAAGCCTTTGAGCTCGATCTTGATCTTTTGTTGAAAATGAACCAGAAGGCCTGTCATGGCAACCCACATCTAGTATTCCAGCACTCTGAGGCTGAGGCATGAAGATGGCTTGAGAGCAGGAGCCCAAGTCCAGCCCAAGGCACACAGGGAGACTCGGGCTCTGCACCCATCCAAACAGGGGTTCTGGGGTCATGGTGCTGGTCATTCCAACCTTTCCTGAGTCCTAGGCGGGATGATCACCAGAGTCCACAATTTGGAGACTGCCAATTTGGAAACAACATTCATTTCCCTGGACCACAGATCGAGACATCATCTGCAAAAATACCAGAATCCTACACAGATTCTCTTCTGTGCATGGTGTGTTCACAGGGTGACTGGCTTTACAGTCATGAAAAATGGGATTGGTGTTGAAGTAATGTCCCCAGTGAGGGATATGTCCTTGGCATTTCTTGGCAGAAGGTCCTCTGCTGAGTCACATGGTCGACCTACCTGGGGTACATTTCTACCCTCGCAGAGGAGAGCTGGCAGGAAGCTGGC
>NW_007110596.1:2111-3085 GCF_000164805.1 Carlito syrichta
ACAACAACCCTGCCACCCAGTGCAAAGAGTCATCTTCAGGGATGGGAAAGGAAAGGGCATTTTCCCACCTATAGTTCATGGGAGGTTTCAGGCTGGCCCCAGGCACGTTCATCTCATCCCTTTGGCCACACATCCCAGAATGCCTGCCACCACCCTCCACACTCATGCCCCATGGCAAAGACGTGTGTGAACTCAAAGAGCAGACAGCCACAAGTTGAGGGTGACTGTCAGGCACAGAGCAATGAAGGCTGTACGGCAATGCCATGGCCAGCCAAGGTTCCAGTCACCCGGTCTGCTTCCTTTGGGCCAGAGGAAGGCCCCTTCCTCTCCGATCACTCCATTGTCTCATGCCCACATGGCCATTTCCTAGGGGATCTGTGGTCACCCATTGTGTCACATGTGGGAGGCATGTTTTTGATGCCAGTGTCTCTTTTGCCCAAGTTGGGGCACAGTGGCATGATCATGGCTCCTGTGGTCTTGACCTGCAGGACTCATGTGGTCCTCCCACCTCAGCTCCCAAAAAGCCAGGACTCTGGGTGCCACCATGCCTGATGCAATTTTAGGACCTCTCGCTGAGACAAGGTCTAGCATGTCACCTGGTTGCTCTCTGACCCCTGGGCTCAAGTCACCTCCCGCCTAGACATCCCATGGCATGGGGATGAAGGCCATGTGTCGGTGACCTGCACTGACCAAGGGGGGGTTAGGACCGCACCGGTGAATCAGAACGGAGAGAAGAAATCACACGGAGGCAGCTCTTCTGGGAACAGTCTGGCCAAGACTGAAGCCAATTTTATTCAAACTTTTTCCAACTTATATACCATTTTCTATAATCTCCAGCAGTGTGACAATTACTTGCTGGGGGCGTACAAGTTCATTGATGTGTAACGCACTTTACAAATCATGTACCATCACAAGACTTCAGGTTCCCAGCGAACAATTACAATTCCATGATGTATGAATCACAGGTGCAGAAT
>NW_007110597.1:0-988 GCF_000164805.1 Carlito syrichta
GTACAGGCAAAAAGATTAAAAACACACATGAACCAACTACAAAACCCAAAGAAAGACAACAAATAAACAGGAACAACTCTGTAAGAACCTTATGACAGGGATCAACTCTTGCATTTCAATTATTAGCCTAAATGTGAACGGACTAAATGCACCACTGAAAAGACATAGATTGGCAAAATGGATAAAATATCATCAGGCAACAATCTATTGCCTCCAAGAGACTCACCTCACTAGAAAGGACATCCACAGACTCAAAGTAAGAGGATGGGAAACAAACTTCCAGGCGAACGGAATACAAAAGAAAGGAGGAGTAGCCATCTTAATTTCAGACAAAATACCCTTCAAACTATTAAAAATCAAAAAAGATACAGAAGGCCACTACATAATGATAAAAGGCTCAATCCATCAACAAGAAATATCTATTCTAAATATATATGCACCCAACATAGGTGCGCCAACTTTCATAAAGCAGCTTCTTGGAAAACTAAAGAAAGATATTGGCCCTAACACTATCATAACTGGGGACTTCAATACCCCACCAAATGGACTTAATTGATACCTACAGAACACTCCATCCAAAGACCACAGAATACACATTCTACTCATCACCACATGGAACATATTCTAAGATGACCACATACTCGGCCATAAATCAAGCATAAGCCAATTTAAAAGGACCGAAATTCTACCAAACACCTTCTTGGACCACAGTGGAATAAAAATAAACATTGACACCAACAAAGTCCCCCCAAAACCCACAAAGACATGGACACTAAACAGCATGATGCTAAACAACTCCTGGGTCAATGATGAAATCAAAACAGGGATCAAAAGATACCTGTAAACAAATGAAAATGAAGAAACATCTTACCAAAATCTCTGGGATGCCCTGAAAGCTGTAGTAAGAGGGGAATTTATATCCCTACAAACACACATGAAGAAAATGGAAGGAATAGAAATTCACAACCTAACAAGCCACCTAAAGAAG
>NW_007110598.1:0-735 GCF_000164805.1 Carlito syrichta
CCCCGCCTGGGCAGGCGAGACCTCATTTCTACAATAAAATCAAAAAATTAGCCAGGCATGGTAGTGCGCGACTGTAATTCCGACTACTTGGAAGGCTGAGGCGGAAGGATCGCCGGGGCCCAGCAGGTCGAGGCTGTGGTGGCCGGGAGCAGCCACTGCACGCCAGTCTGGGTGACAGAGTGAGACTCCAACTCAACAACAACAACAAAAAACATTTAGCATTCTATTTCAAGCTGCTAACAACTTCAATCACCTGCCAAAAAATCTATGTTTACTCCTCTCCCACATTTTATACTATTGATATCACAATTTGTGTTATTTTATATTGTGTACTGTTGGGAGCCAACATATGTAACCACACAGCTGAGGCCTATGAAGGCCTATTCAGAAGGTCGCCTTGGAGACAAGGATATAACATCAAGTGTGTACATATAAATAGTAACCAGTGTATTATAAGACAACATAATTTTCAATATTAGGAAGTGACAGTCTAAAATAAAATCTTATTATATCCTATGAAAAATGCACAACAGAATTATTTTATATCTCTTTTTCTTTCTAAACTGTTTTTCTTCTTAAGATTTTTTAGCTGTTATTTCCTGGTAAATTGATTGATTAGATTTTGTTCCAGTATATAGTTTCATTTGGGGTTATGATTAGACGTTATAACTGTGATAATAGTTGTATTATGTTGCTTTTGGTCAAACAAAACGTTCTTGGTTTTTGTACGTGCAA
>NW_007110599.1:0-646 GCF_000164805.1 Carlito syrichta
AATATTTTTTTCCCAGTCTGTAGGCTGTCTCCCTGCTCTCTTGATGGTTTCTTTGGCCTTGCATAAGCTTGTCAGTTTAATAAGGTCCCACTTGTCTATCTTCTCTCTTATGACCTGTGGGTTTCGGGTTTTGTTCAGGAATTGGATGCCAGTTCCAATTTCCATGAGGGTATTTCCTTCATTTTCTAAGGGTCTTATGGTTTGAGGTTTTACATTTAGGTCTCTGATCCATTTAGAGTTAATTTTTGTGTGTGGGGACAGATAGGGGTCTTGATTGAGTCTTCTGCATGTGGTCAAACAGTTTTCCCAGCACCATTTACTGAATAGGTTCTCCTCTCCCCAGTGGTAAGTGGTGGAGGCCTTGTTGAAGATGAGTTGGTTGAGAAATTGAGGTTTTGCTTCTGGAATCTCTATTCTATTCCATTGATCTATATGCCTGTTCCTATACCAATACCAAGCTGTTTTGATGATTGTAGCTTTATAGTAAAGTTTTAAGTCTGGTAATGTGATACCACCTGCTTTATTTTTTTTGCTGAGGATTGTTCTGGCTATTCTTGGACGTTTGTGTTTCCATATTAATTCCTGTGTTGTCTTTTCTAGGCCTGAGAAGAATGTTGCTGGTAATTTGATGGGTATTGCATTGAAT
>NW_007110600.1:0-959 GCF_000164805.1 Carlito syrichta
CATTTTTTTTATGATACCAGTTGAATTAATATTTTATTTTATTTTTGACATTTTTTATTTTAAAATTGTAAGGTACAGTTAAGGGTTAGGTATACAAATATGGATTGTGCAGGTACCTCCGTCCCCAGGTACATATTGACTACCGTTAATCCCACCTCCCTTTCCCTCCCTGCCCCCCATAGTTTCCCGCCACTGTCAATGCTTTTCTTATAGTATTACAATAGTTGTTCAAGGGCCACTTATGAGTAAGAACCTGTGATACTCAGATCTTTGTTTCTGTGAGAGATCACTCAGTATTATAAACTCTAATTCCATTCAGGTTGCTGCGAAGTTCATGATTTTGTTCTTTATTATGGCTGTGTAATATTCCATTGTGTATATGTACCACATTTTTTAAATCCAGTTCTCTTTTGATGGGCAGCATGGTTGGTTCCATGATCTTGCTATTGTGAACAATGCTGTGCTAAACATATGTGTCCAGGTATCTATTTTATAGAGTGATTTGAGTTCTTCATGGTATATTCCCAGTATGGGGATTGTGGGGTCATATGGAAGTTTGAGTTATTGATAATGGCCATTCTGACTGGAGTTAGGTGGTATCTCTGTGTAGTTTTACATTGCATCTCCTTGATAACTAGTGAGGTTGAGGCTCTTGTATCTGTTGGTCACTCATATGTCTTCTTTTGAGAAGTGTGTGTATATCTTTTGTCCACTTTGTAATGGTGTTGTTTGTTTCTTTTCTTTTCAACATGTTTGAGTTCCTTGTAGGTCCTATATGTTAGGCCTTTGTCGGACATAGAGTTGGAAAATACTTTTTCCCAGTCTGTGAGCTGTCTCCCTGCTCTCTTGATGGTTTCTTTGGCTTTACAGAAGCTTGTCAGTTTAATGAGGTCCCACTTGTCTATCTTATCTCTTATGGCCCATGTGTTGTGGGTGTGCTCAGGAATTGGATGCCAGTC
>NW_007110601.1:0-1038 GCF_000164805.1 Carlito syrichta
CAATGCACCTTCTCTGCATTCCTTGCTTGCTTCGTTTCCATTCCCCACACTCAATTACTAATCTTATCCTGCTTCACAGATGCCCAGTAAATGTTTCTTCAACTTATCTGAATTTAGCATGGATGAATTTTCACAAACATCTGGTCTTGAAGGAAAAAGGAGTCTTAAAGTCTCAGATTCTTAAAAGTTTTCTCAGGATATAGAAAAATAAGAATGGACAAAGCTTAAAGGACAATACCAACAGCTGTGATATGCACATGACACAAAATTCCATTTGACCACCAAAGGCCTCTCCAGGTACAGTCTCTATAAGTACATAATGGAATGCTTTTGTTTTAGGAAACAACTTCTCACTTACTATAAACTTCCATCTAAAATATCATAAGCTTCTGGATGCAACGTCAATGTTTTTTTTCTTCTTTTTTTAAACTGCTGGCATCAGCAGTAGAAGGTTTGACCACTAAGCCTGCCAAAATCCATCCCCAAATTTGCTCTGAATAAGCTGTTAACATCATTAGAAGATATAATCACTGTTAGTACCTTTATTAGGGCAAAGGTTTTAATACAGGGCAGGACTGTTTCAATATTTCTCATAAAATCTTTGACTATTAAAAGTGAAAGAGCAGGACTTTGTAGGGAATTATCTCTGTAATCCCATGCCTTGGGAGGCCGAGGTGAGTGAATGCCTGAGCCTGTGGGTTTGAGACCTGCCTAGGCAACTTGGCAAGACCTCATCTCTACAATAAATCAAAAAATTAGCCGGGCATGGTAGCACGCACCTGTAGTTCCGGCTACTTGGAAGGCTGAAGCGGAAGGATTGTTGGTGCCTAGCAGGTAGAGGTTGTGGTGGCTGGAGCATGCCACTGCACTCCAGTCTGGGCGACAGAGTGAGACTCCAACTCAAAAAATTTGAAAGAAAAAATTTAAGCCAACAGGGACTATGAGGAAGTGATATTACTGAACTTCAATACCCATGTGTTTGCAAAATGACCTCAGCATGAGGCAATAGGAAGGTACAAGTCCATTGTGTTTGTGAGA
>NW_007110602.1:0-1345 GCF_000164805.1 Carlito syrichta
CTTCTCAACATGATCCTAGAAAACCAGATTCAACAACACATCTTAAAAATCATCCATCATAACCACGTAGGCTGCATCCCTGGGGCGCAAGGCTGATTCAACATTTGTAAAACCATAAATGTAATTAAACACGTCAACAGATGTCAAAACAAAGACCACATGATTATACGATTAGATGGAGAAAAAGACTTTGATGAGATCCAGCACCACTTCTTGATAAAAACCCTTGAATATCTAGGCATACATGCAACATACTTCAAAATGGTAAAAGCCATCAATGAGAAACCCACAGCCAGCATACTCCTAAACAGACAAAAATTGGAACAATTTCCCCTGAAAACTGGAACAAGACAAGGATGCTCACACTCACCCATCCTGTTCAATATAGTATTGGAAGTCATGACCAAAGAAATCAGAAAAGAGAAGGTGAGCAGGGGTATCCAAATAGGAAAAGAGGAAGTCAAGTTATCTCTCTTTACAGACTACATGATTATGTACCTGGAAAACCCAAGAAAATCTGTCAAGAACCTCCTTGCACTGATAAAGAACTTTGACAAAGTCTCAGGGTTTAAAATAAATGTGCAAAAGACAATCATATTTCTTTACACCAATAATAAACAAACAGAAACCCAAATAAAAAGCACAATTTTATTCACAATAGCCATGCAAAAAAAGGAAAACCTTGGCATCTTCCTAACCAGAGACATGAAACATCTCTACAATGAAAACAACATAACACTGCTCAAAGAAATCAACGATGACACAAACAAGTGGAAAAATATCCTATGCTCATAGATTGGAAGAATCAACCTTGTGAAGATGTCCATCTTACTTAAGACAATCTACAGATTTAATGCAGTACCCATCAAATTATCAGCAACATTCTTCTCAGATCTGGAAAAAACAATAGAGAAATTCATATGGATATACAAACGACCAAGAATACTCAGAACAATCCTCAGAAAAAAAAAATAGCAGGAGGTATCACACTACCAGACTTTAAACTTTACTATAAAGCTACAATCATCAAAACAGCTTGGTATTGGTACAGAAACAGGCATATAGACCAATGGAATAGAATTGAGATTCCAGAAGCAAAACCTCAATTTCTCAACAAACTCATCTTCGAAAAACCATCCACCACCCACCACTGGGGTGAGGAGAACCTATTCAGTATATGGTGCTGGGAAAACTGGCTGACCACATGCAGAAGATTCAAACAAGACCCCTATGTAATCCCATACACAAAAATTAACTCTAGATAGATCAGAGACCTAAATGTAAAACCCTCAACCATAAGAACTTCAGAAAATGCAGGACATACCCTTATGGAATTTGAAACTGG
>NW_007110603.1:0-1286 GCF_000164805.1 Carlito syrichta
CAAGTAGTCATAGAACTTTAAGGGTTTAACTGAAAATCCAAGCTGAGGTTTACTGGACAGTCCCATGGGGCTGTATTCTCGTCCAAGCCCTGGACACTGCTAGAAGGGGTCCAGGAGAGCACTCATGGAGAAGGAAGGTCTGAGTGAAAGTGACAACTTTTCTTCTTTATGTACCACCCAAGCCTCTGCAGCCCCAGTCAGTGAGAGACAGCCCAGGCCTTCTACCTGCACTGCTTCTACATCAGCAAGGTTCTGGAGTGCTCTGATGAATTAGGACAGAGGCACCAGCAGTGATTCACATGAAGACCACAGAATCCCAGGTCCTGTGGACCGCTGGACTCAATGCCCCCCTAGCTCCCTATTAAGACTTTCAGTGGGAAGATCACTTTGGGGGTGGTCTGTATTGCATGAGCTGTTCTGCCTCCCTGCCTCTCCAGATTCCAGCAGGTGCAGCACACCCACTTTGGAAATATTTTCCTGGTGTCAACATATGTTACAGCCCTAGGTCAGGGTTACAGATGCAGCTTGATCTCAAGAGCCCATCGTCACTGTGATAGCCCTTCCCACAAAGCAGGATTGAAAACTAGGAGGCAGAGCACCTCTGTGCAATGTGGTGGTGGTGGCGCTGCTCATCTGAGGACTGAGGGGAGAATACCAACTCTCAACTAATGAGACTGCTTTGCTTCCACACATAAGTGAAAGGGGCAGTTCCACCAAGATGAAAGAAAACCACTCCATTTCTCCAAGAGCACCTGTGTCATAGTAGAGCCAGGTTGCTTGCCAATTCTGCTGATGAGGAACAAAGGTTAAGGAGGAGGTCACCAGAGCTCACGGAGAGCCAAGGCCCCTAGTACCAGTACCAGAAGGAGGGAACAAATTCTGAACTAGAGAAAGAGCCCTGCTCTGTCCCTTCCAGACTGCATTATTGAAGCAGTGTCATATGGTTTCTCCTCAGCTTACTACTCTTCCTGCCATCATTGCCTTTCCCAAATGTGGACCAGAGGAGGAAGGTCAAGTATAAAAACAATGAAAACTCCCACCCCAACAGAAGTAACTTTATCTAATAAACAATAACAAAACAAAAAATGAAAACAGAAGAATCTGTCTTCAAGGATAACAAAAAAAGTGAAACAAATATGGGAAATCCCAAAGACTTAATGAGTTAACACCTAAAAAAGGGCTTCCCAGATTCCAAGCAATAGGACCCTTCCAAAATGACCTGATCCTGATGACAGACATAAAATTCAGACTATGGATGGCAAAGACATTCACTAAAATCCATGAGA
>NW_007110604.1:0-761 GCF_000164805.1 Carlito syrichta
CTAGCAGCCAAAACCACAAAATAGTACAAAAACAAAGTTAAGCGGACAATAGAACAGTACACTAAACAGTACACACTCATGCTGATAGACATTGCAGAGGACATAAGCCAATGGAAAGGAAATGCTCGGTTCAATAAATAAAAACCATGACGTGGGAAGATGCCACTACTACACAACGCATTAAAAACACAAAGAAATCTCGACCAAAACCCAAATGTCTAGTCTTTCAGAAGAATTGCATGAGACCGGCAATAGCCCAAACTCTCTTCAAAATGGGCAAAGTGTAGGGTTTCACACTTTCTGCTTTCACCAAAGTCCAGTAAACCAAACACAGAGGCAATGGTATAAAACCCTAACGATTGATCCATGGAACAGAACGAACACTGAGGAATCAGTGGACACATTTATGGCCACATACATTCCGTGGGAATAGGGCAGTCCTTCCACACACACTTCTCAGAAAACGGGATACTCTCATGCATAATCCAGCAGTTGCACTTCCAGCAAAAGCCACAACACAGGTTAGAAAATACAAGAAAAGAAGAGTCTGTGAACTCACGGTTAAGGGTCCATGTCCAAGAGCGGCCTGACTCACGTTCCCTCGACGTGGTAGGGGGGGCCCCAGCTCCGCCGCCTGCGGGGGGCCCGGCTCCGCCGCCAGCGGGGGGCCCAGCTCCGCGGCCAGCGGGGGGCCCAGCTCCGCGGTCGTCCCAGTCGCCGCGAGCCACACTCTGGGCTCCCGCAGCGCGGGAGTCCGAAGC
>NW_007110605.1:0-463 GCF_000164805.1 Carlito syrichta
TTTGACATGCTCATTCCTACATGTGAAGTATCGACATAACATGCTCTGCTATGCTCATTCAAGCCGTACCTTGAGAATCATTTATTACACCGTACACCATACCAGAATCAAACTACTGGAAAATACATCACATTGCAGTAAACCTTTGACACAGCATTTCCCAAGCTGATGCACACTCACAACAAATGCACACCTCGAAGCATAAGTACAAATGAGAAGAAAACTGTGACACTCATACTCATGTGTTGCAGCATGCACTATTTTACAATAACATAGATAGCCCATAAAGAGTGCTGCACATTTTGAAAACCTCCCTCCCAAGGAAGATGCACATTCACAACAAGCCTAACAGAGGCCGTCTATGCTTATTCTGCAAGGCAAAACATTACACTACATTTAACATTCTGATTTAAGAATTGTGCCAAAACATGGAGTCTGTTTTGTTAATGTCTTATTCCAAGCA
>NW_007110606.1:0-703 GCF_000164805.1 Carlito syrichta
CTGTGCCAGATCAGACTCCAGGTGCAGCACGGTGCCATTGAGCTGCTCCATCTGCATGGTGTAGCGGATCTCCACTTCTCTCAGGCTGTTCTCCAAGCTGGCCTTCAGGTTTCTCATGGAGTCCAGGTCAATCTCCAAGGACTGCACTGTACGTTTCAGCTCTGTGAGCGTCATCTTGGCAGCTCCAATCTCAGCGGACTGCGTGTTGACCACAGTGGTGCTCTCCTCAATCTGCTGGGACCAGTACTCGCCCAGCTCCTTGTGGTTCTTCTGAGCCAACTGGTCATACTGGGATCGGATGTCCACCATGATCTTGCTGAGGTCCTGAGATTGGGGGCATCTACCTCCAAGGTCAACCCAGAGCTGGTCTTGTAGGTCTTTTACTTCCTCCTCATGGTTCTTCTTTATGAAGAGCAGCTCTTTCTTGAGGGCCTCGATCTCTGTCTCCAGTTGCAGCTGGGTGACATTGGTGTCATCAATGACCTTGTGGAGCCCATGGATGTCTCTCTCCACAGACTGGCGCATGGCCAGCTCTGTTTCATACTTGACTCTAAAATCATCAGCAGCAAGACGGGCATTGTCAATCTGCAGAACGATGCGGGCATTGTTCACAGAATTTGCAAAGATCTGACCCCTCAGGTCCTCGATGGTCTTGAAGTAATGTCCCCCAGTCTCTGACCTGGGGTCCCTTCTTCTCCAGGTG
>NW_007110607.1:0-486 GCF_000164805.1 Carlito syrichta
CGTGTTTTGCACTTTGTGTCTCCTTTTTTTTCTGTTAGCTTACCCAGTCCTCAGTGATTTGGTTTTTATTCTTGGTTTTAGCTTCCTGAAAGCTTTCACTATTTTAAGGTAATTT
The DNA here is from genome assembly GCF_000164805.1 of Carlito syrichta. Classification (NCBI taxonomy): domain Eukaryota; kingdom Metazoa; phylum Chordata; class Mammalia; order Primates; family Tarsiidae; genus Carlito; species Carlito syrichta. Next base: position 116 of record NW_007110607.1, read on the forward strand.
TTTGCCCTCAAATAACTGTTTGGACTAATTCCCTGTTTGGTTACTGCCAGTATGCTTAGTATGATTAAGAAGAGAAAGAGAAGGCATTAAAGAAAAGTTAGGTTCTAAAGTCAGTATGTGAGGCAAAAATGGAGACAAAATTACTCCAGAAACTTTCTTAAATAGCACATAAATTATTCATCAAGTCTACTACAGTCAGTTTCCACCAGTGCTAGAACCAATTTCTATTTTTTTGAGCACTGGATACAGTGGTTTACTTATGATGAGGGACCGTGTTATACAAAACCTGTCTAGACCTTGGACAATGAGAATCACGAAGAGATGGAGGATGGCTGAGGGATGTAGAGTCATAGCTTCCATCTCATGTTTCC
>NW_007110608.1:0-1433 GCF_000164805.1 Carlito syrichta
CGCAGTCCGCTGAGATTGGAGCTACCAAGATGACGCTCACAGAGCTGAAACGTACAGTGCAGTCCTTGGAGATTGACCTGGACTCCATGAGAAACCTGAAGGCCAGCTTGGAGAACAGCCTGAGAGAAGTGGAGATCCGCTACACCATGCAGATGGAGCAGCTCAATGGCACCGTGCTGCACCTGGAGTCTGATCTGGCACAGACCCAGACAGAGGGCCAGTGCCAGGCCCAGGAGTACGAGTCCCTGCTGAACATCAAGGTCAAGTCGGAGGCTGAGATAGCCACCTACCGGCACCTACTAGAAGACGGCAAGGACTTCAGTCACAGTGATGGCCTGGACAGCAGCAGCTCCATCCAAACCATCCAAAAGATCACCCGCAAGATAGTGGATGGCAAATTGATGTCTGAGACCAATGACACCGAAGTTATGAGGCGTTGAGGCGGCGGGAACAGGGTGTCCTTCGGGGAAGCAGGAAGTCAATAATAAGTTCAGAGGTGAAAGAAAGAAAGAAAGAGAGAGAGAGAGAGAGAGAGAGAGAGAGAGAGAGAGAGAGAAAGAATACAGTTTTCCCAATTGTTTTAAAAATAGCCAGAGAAGGTAGTTCACAACCTTAAAAAAAAAATTCTCATCATGAATTTCTTTTTGCTGTACATTTTAAATCTAGCAATTAAAATTTTTTTAAGCATAAATGATGGTCATTTGTTCAAGAAAGCTATACACGATTGAGTTTAACTCTGCAGGGAAATGGTGACATTTGGATTAATTCAGGCTCATTACTGGGCAGAAATTTTAGGCTGTTGAAAAACTGTATGGCTATCAAATAATTTCTCCATAGTTGATGAATCTTTCAGGTGTTGATATGCAACCAACACTAAAGATCAAGTTTATCATGTACCATGAATAACCCAAGCACTTTAACTTTCTCCTTTTTGCTGACTTCTCCACACAACCGCTCTGCTTCTTTTCAATTAAAATCCACCACCTTGTTATTTGTTAGCAGATATGGTTAAAAATGTTAGAGATTAAAACAACACTCAGTCAAAAATAAAACTATAGATTAGAGTCATCTTTTAAAATGTCCTCACTTTTTCTTATTAATAATTTACTCATTTCGCTTTCTTTGATATACCGTGTCACTTTTTAAGGATTAATTCCCTGAATTTGGTCCTAACCAATTGTCTATTCTTATGTGACAATAATGTGCATTTTCTACTGATGCATTTTTCACATAGACTTCGTTTTTTAGAGAAGTGTTATGTCCACAGTAAGACTGAACAGACAGTTCAGAGTTACCACACACCCCACTTTCACATGTACCACCTCCCCACTGTCAACCTGTCTCATCACAGTGTAGATCACAATAGAAGTTTGTTCACTCACAGTTATGGAGACTGCACGTTTGAAATCAAAGTGTTGTCAGGGCTATGCTTT
>NW_007110609.1:0-908 GCF_000164805.1 Carlito syrichta
TCTCCTTACATTGATTTTTTTGTTTTGTTTTTGTTTTTTTGTTTGTTTTTGAGTTGGAGTCTCACTCTGTCGCCCAGACTGGAGTACAGTGGCCGCTCCCGGTTACCGCAGCCTCGACCTGCTGGGCTCCGGCGATTCTTCCGCTTCAGTCTTCCAAATAACCGGAATCACAGGCATGTGCTACCACACCTGGCTGATTTTTTTATTTATTGTAGAGATGAGGTCTCGCTGCCCAGGCGGGTCTTGAACCCGCGGGCTCAGGCAATCCACTCACCTCAGCCTCCCAAAGGCGCAGGATTACAGGCTGAGCCACCGAGTCTGGCTTACATTGTTTTTTTTTTTTTTGAGTTGGAGTCTCATTCTGTTGCCCAGACTGGAGTGCAGTGGACGCTCCCGGCCACCGCAGCCTCGACCTGCTGGGCTCCGGCGATCCTTACGCCTCAGCCTTCCGAGTAGCCGGAATTACAGGTGTGCAATACCACACCCGGCTAATTTTTTGATTTATTGTAGAGATGAGGTCTCGCCTGCCCAGGCGGGTCTCTAACCCGTGGGCTCAGGCAATCCACTCACCTCAGCCTCCCAAAGGCGCAGGATTACAGGCTGAGACACTGAGCCCGGCTGAAATAATGTTTTTTTAAGAGGATAGAATTCCATGTTATGTGCACATGAATGCTTCTCTTGAGTTGGGGGAAGACAGGTGGGCTTGTCAGGTAACTATTAGTTTTTTGATGATGGTCTTCAGATTCACAACTATGAAAGTAGTAGTGTAGCATTTTCCAATTGTTATGTATTTCATTGATAAAATCGAAGGTCTTTTATTATTAGTTTTGGTGACAATAAACTTTTATGCAGTCACCTAGAATGTTTACCTTTTCATGGTATGTGCCAGTCAAGCATTTTAAGTGATG
>NW_007110610.1:0-748 GCF_000164805.1 Carlito syrichta
TGAAGTTGTTATTTTCTTTCTGTAGTGTTACTTATACAAAGTCCACCTTGGTATATATCTGCTAAAAGGATTCATGAAATCGGTTGTCTTCAGGCAACCAACTTTCATTCCTCACGCTGCATTATGTCTCCCAATTAAAATGGAAAAGAATAAGGCTTTTATGTCAATAACTAGAGAGAACCCTTGGTAAATTCTTTAGCAGCCACTAGAAATATTGGCCCAATGATGTGCAGGTATTGCTTGGAGACAGTCAAGACCGCTGTCCAATGGCAAAGCTCAATGTCAAGACCATTTTTTTGATATTTGCTTTCCATGTAATTCTTCCCATTCCTGACAGTCTCAGAAGAAAAGACTCCAACATAGAGGCATTCCTAGTGTGGTCAGAGGCACCTCTTAATCAGATAGCATTTTCTTTTTTTTTTTTTTTTAGTTGGAGTCTCACTCTGTCACCCAGACTGGAGTGCAGTGGCCACTCCCAGCCACTGCAGCCTCGACCTGCTGGGCTCTGGCGATCCTTCTGCCTCAGCCTTCCAGGTAGCTGGAACTACACAAGCACATGCTACCATGCCTGGCTAATTTTTGATTTATTATAGAGATGAGGTCTCACCAAGTTGTCCAGGCAGGTCTTGAACCCACGGGCTCAGGCAATCCACTCGAGCCACCGAGCGTGGCCCAGATAGCATTTTCATTTGGCAGTATCTGTTCCAGATATGTGTCTATATCTGTCATCTCCATATATTTTACCCAT
>NW_007110611.1:0-825 GCF_000164805.1 Carlito syrichta
AAGACAGCACCTCCTGTAGGGCCTGGGGTGTGCTTGCCCCATCTGACTCACAGTCTGGGTGACAGATACTGGTCAGTGGTGGGTGTGTTTGATAGAAGGCCCTCCAGAGTTGTCCCAGCCGGGATCCTCTTTGTTTGAACCTCTGCCAACTGGAAGGTCAAAGAGGAAATAAAGTTTCCCCCAACATCGACCATGGCCTTGGTGGGGCTCTCCTGGCAGGTGGTGCTTGTGGGAGTGGCCTTTTCTCCTTCTGTAGATCCTGCTGTTCTGCCTGTGGGTCTGTGAGAGGGCTTCTAACTGGACTCCCCTGGCCTGGTGGAAGGGCTCCAGATAGTTCATCCCTGGATGGAGATGGCATCACCTGAAATGTGACCTCACTTTCCCATGTGGGTGACATCTGCTGCTGGGAGATGTCTCATATCTGCCGGCCCTCTGACGACCACCTACACACCCTGAGATTTCACCTCAGCTCTGTGATACATGGTGTGTCTTGGTGTGTCTTCCCATCCTGATGAGGGTTTGTCTCCTGGGATCACCTCTGGCCCTCTGAAGGGCCTATACATATACAGCCTGAGATTTTGACTCAGCTCTGTGATCTGTGGTGTGTCTTAGTGTGTCTTCCCATCCTGATGAGGGCTTATCGCCTGGGATCATCTCCTCCCAACTCAGTGCCCATGTGTTACAGAGAAGTTTCCCCTGCCAGGTCAGTGGCAGCCCCCTTAATTCACATAACAGCCTGTCTCTGAGTTCCTGGCAGTGCTGGTAACCAGACAAGCCATGGGGACAGGCCTACCTGCTTGCCTGTTCTGGACGCTACTCTCATGT
>NW_007110612.1:0-1083 GCF_000164805.1 Carlito syrichta
TCCTCCTCCCACCCAGCTCCTCCATAACTTCATCATCTCAGGACCCCAAGGGAAGTGAGGCAGTAGGGCCACAGAGATGGGCACTATCAGGCTCCTGAGGGTGAGCCCACAGTGTCCACTGCCACATCCCCACTGCCACAAGGCTCTGCAGTAACCCCAGCTTCCAATGAGTGTGTGTGGGGGGGATGGGAGCAGTGATCAATGAAGGGAATCATCCTAAGTGGGTGGGAAGGAGGCAATTTGTGTATCTGAATCCTGAGATTGAGAAGTGTCATCCTCCAGGTCACACCCCAGGGCTTATCTCACCTGTGTTTACCTGTGGCCCTGAAATATGACACTGTAGTTTGCTAAGAGGATGGTGGTATGGCAGGCCCACTTCTCAGGCAGGCACTCACTGCGGTGGTTGGGTTCCTCTGGGGTATGGAAGAGGGGTTGGAAATGGAATCTGCCTTGGAGTTAGGTGGGTGGGGCTGGGAACAGGAAAAGGCTGCTCTCAGGGACTTTCCAGAGTTGGAGAAGAGGTACCCCCCAATCTGTGTCAAGGCCCTAGAGGAGCCTGAGGTGTGGGGCAGGTGTTCTGAAGTGTGCACGTGGGGGGGCATGAATAGGATGTAAACTTGACTCCTAGCAGAGAAATCAAGCCTGCCTTCAGAGCTGGTAATTAGTAATGACTATTGTGGGCATCATTGTCACTAATTATAGGTGTCTTGGTGTCTGTCCTCAGGTTTCGAAAATGGGAATCTCCCTGATTCTGTGGGACTTCAGGCCCCCAGAGAGGGAAGCAGAAGGTGGAGATCTGTGGGCAAGCCTGGGCAGTGGTGGTCACTCCTCCACACTACCCCTGGGGGTCTCAAGAGAGAGTAGAGGACCCTCCAGTGGCCTCTGGGCTGTCTATGTCTGGGGAAGTGGTAGGGCTGGGTCAGGAAGGGGTCACAGCAAGAGTGGAGAGAGGCAGCAGAAGCAGGGCAGGACTCTTTGCCCATGCTGGAGGTTGAGGACAAACTGGCCCAGGGTGGCCCGGGAGCCAGGGCAGGCCTGGGGGTCCCAGTGGCTTAGCCTGGCTTAGTGGGACTCCTCTTTCTG
>NW_007110613.1:0-733 GCF_000164805.1 Carlito syrichta
CTGAAATCTTTTCCAGACATCCAATCCCTACGAACCTACGCCGCCACCAGACCACCTCTACAAGAAACACTTAAGAAAGTACTGAACACAGAAGAAAAAGAAAAAAGAACAACAACATTCTTCACAAGAGTACAGGCAAAAGATTAAAAACACACATGAACCAACTCCAAAACCCAAAGAAAGACAACAAACAAACAGGAACAACTCTGTAAGAACCTTATGACAGGGATCAACTCTTGCATTTCAATTATTAGCCTAAATGTGAACGGACTAAATGCACCACTGAAAAGACATAGATTGGCAAAATGGATAAAATATCATCAGGCAACAATCTATTGCCTCCAAGAGACTCACCTCACTAGAAAGGACATCCACAGACTCAAAGTAAGAGGATGGGAAACAAACGTCCAGGCGAATGGAATACAAAAGAAAGGAGGAGTAGCCATCTTAATTTCAGACAAAATACCCTTCAAACTATTAAAAATCAAAAAAGATACAGAAGGCCACCACATAATGATAAAAGGCTCAATCCATCAACAAGAAATATCTATTCTAAATATATATGCACCCAACATAGGTGCGCCAACTTTCATAAAGCAGCTTCTTGGAAAACTAAAGAAAGATATTGGCCCTAACACTATCATAACTGGGGACTTCAATACCCCACTCACAACTCCTAGACAGATCATCAGACAAAAAATCAGCAAGGAGATCCGGAACCTCAATGTAACTT
>NW_007110614.1:0-834 GCF_000164805.1 Carlito syrichta
CTTGGTTAAAATTTTTTATCTTTGAGAACTTTGAAAAATTGGATTCCAGTCCCTTGTAGCTTGTAGTGTTTCTGATGATAGGTCTATGGGTTATCCTGATTAGTCTTCCCAGTAGGTAGTCTGACTTTTCTCTCTCACTGCCTTTAGGATTCTTTTGTACCTACTTTGTGTAGGCAAATTATTCTGTGTCTAGGGGTTGGTCTTCCCCTTTGATGTCTTGCAGGGGTTATTTTTATCTCTTGTGTTCAGATGAACACATCTCTAGCATGATGGGTAATATTTGCTTGGTATATTTGTTCCAAGGTGTTCCACGTTTCTTTCTTCTTCTGAGTACCATTCAGGTGTAAGGTCTACCTCTTGATATTATTGAATATGACTTGGAGGCTTTATTCTTTCTTTCTGAACTTTCTTTCTATGCTTTTTACAGATTGGATTAATTCCATGCTTTTGTAGTCAAGCTCTGAGTTTCTTTCTTCTGCTTCCCATACTTGTCATCTTGGTATTTATTTCCTGGATAACATTTTTATATTGTATTCTTGGGCCATTCCTTGATGATTTCCATTGTTTGGGCTTAGGTCTGATTTTTAAATATTGTCTCTTTGGTACATGGGGAATTATCTGTGTTCTGCATTTTTCCTGATTTATGACAAATATCTTTCTTTGCTCTTTAGTTCCTTTATTCAGTGGCAGTGGGAAGGGCTTTTACTTCTGATACTTGTTCAGCCTTCTATTCTTCTGTAATCAAGGCTCTGAATTTGTTCTATTTTGAAACAAGGAACTGATCTCTTGGGCAGTTTCCTCATCCTTTTCTGGTCACGCCCTTTTGTCCCATGA
>NW_007110615.1:0-1188 GCF_000164805.1 Carlito syrichta
CGCTTTGTCGGATGCATGGTTTGCAAATATTTTCTCCCGTTTGGTGGATTGTCTGTGTACTCCGTTGAATGTTTGTTTTTGCTATGCATACGCATTTTAGCTTAATGAAGTTCTACTTGTCCGTTTTTGTTCGTTACGTTTGCTTTTGCAGACTCAGAAATAAATGTGTTGCTTAGGCCAATATCTTGCAGTGTGTCTCATGGGTTTTCTTCTAAATGTGTATTGTTTGAGGTATTACATTTCCATCTTAAACGCACCTACAGCTCCTTCTTGCAGGTGGTGACAGATGAGTGCTTAGCTTCTTCCTTCTGCGTATGCTCAGCCGATTCTCCCAGAACTATGCATAATAGAGAGTGTCCTTTCATCGGTGATTATTTCTGTCCACTTTACCAAGATCGATGGGTATTGGTTGTAGGTGAGCAGCTTTATTTCTAGGCTCTCTGTTCTGTTGTATTAACCTGTGTATCTACTAGGAAAGCGTATTTTCTAAAACTAGAATTAGACAAGGAGGTACACTCTCACCCCTATCTATTTAGCATTGTTCTGGAAGTACTGGTCAGAGTAATCAGGCAATAGAGATAGATAAGATGTATTCAGGTAAAAAAAAAAAAAAGAAAGTCAAATTATGTCTCTTCACAGAGATACGGTTGTTTCTATATTTAGAGAACTGTAAGGACATCCCTAAATTACTCCTAGACTTAATATGAGACCTCGGTGAACTCCCAGGATACAAAATCGATGTTCAAAAATTAATAGCATGTCTATATGCCAACAGCGTTCGAGCTCGGATCCAAATCGAGAACACAATCCCAGCTGGGCTCGGTGGTTCAGCCTGTAATCCCACGCTTTGGGAGGTGTAGGTGAGTGGATTACCCGAGCCCGCGGGTTCGAGACCTGCCTGGGCAACTTGCGGAGATCTCATCTCTACAATAAATCAAAGACTTAGCCGGGCGTGGTAGTGCGTGCTCGTAGTTCCAGCTACTTGGAAGGCTGAGGCCGAAGGCTCGCCAGAGCCCAGCAGGTCGAGGTTGCGGTGGCGGGGAGCGTGCCTCTGCACTCCAGTCTGGGCGACTGAGTGATACTCCAACTGAATCAAAAAAAGAACACGCTCCCTTTTACAACAAAGACACACACACACAACTTGAAATAATTTTATATAAGGAGATGATGCATGTCTACAGAGAGAAG
>NW_007110616.1:0-988 GCF_000164805.1 Carlito syrichta
GGGGAAGCTAGAAGGAGAGGCTGGGAACTGCCCCATTCCCCAGCATAGGAACACTCAGCCTTCCTCTTCTGACTCTAGGACAGCAGAACTCCAACACTCTCTACAGAGCAGAGTGACTGGCTAACAAAGTTCCACCTGACCCATTTTCCTGGGGGGCTACCTCCACCACCACCAGAAAAACAAAGCCCTGGAAGCATTTTGTATTGAGTTTAAAAACACACTCCAAGCCGGGCTCGGTGGCTCAGCCTGTAATCCCACACCTTGGGAGGCTGAGGTGAGTGGATTGCCTGATCCCGCGGGTTCGAGACCCACCCGGGCAACTTGGCGAGACCTCATCTCTACAATAAATCAAAAATCAGCCAGGCGTGGTAGTGCGCGCCTGTAATTGCGGTTATTCGGAAGGCTGAGGTGGAGGGACCGCCAGAGCCCAGCAGGTCGAGGCTGCGGTGGCTAGAAGTAGCCACTGCACTCCAGTCTGGGCAACAGAGTGAGACTCCAACTCAAAAAAATAAATAAATAAATAATAAAAACAAACAAACAAACAAAAAAAACACACTCCACACATAGTATCTCTAACAAAAACTCTCAGAGGCCCTGCCAAATGCAAAAAATAAACATTCATTTGAGATAATAATAAAAGCCAGTTATTATTCCTGAGCCTTCAGCTTCTGTTAAGGGTATGAAGCCAGCAAGTCACCTTTAAGTGGACCAGATCTGGTTGCTCAGTACAAATGTGCTTAACTTTATTCCATGTACAGCCTTCCTGCAGATTAGGTTAATCATTCAAATTACCCACATACACTGAAGAGGAAATGACATTATGTTCAAATTCCCAGAGGAGGAAAACAAGAGGCACAACTGGCAATAGGGCCTGGCTCTAATGAGACATAGAGGAGGGGTATATATCCCAGCTCCACAGGCCAACTCAACCTTCTAGAAGAAAATCATCCATGAGTCTCACTACTGCCTCTTTCTCAGCTCCCAGATT
>NW_007110617.1:0-673 GCF_000164805.1 Carlito syrichta
AAAAACAATGTAAGTGACCATCAGTGGATGAATGGATAAATAAAAAGTAGTATATATAACACAGTGGAATATTATTCAGTCATAAAAAAGAAATTAAATCCGGTTATTTGCAGCAACAGGAATGAAACTGGACCATCATTAAGTGAAATAAGCCAGGCACAGAAAGACAAATATTGTATGCTCTCATTACAGAGAGTAGAATGACAGTTACCAGAGGCAGAGAACAAAATGGAGTGGAGTTAAGAAAGAGTAGGTGGTTAAGAAGCACAAAAATTTAGCTAGAGGGAAGGAAAAAGGTCCAGTATTTGACAGTACATTAGGGAAATCATAGTTAACAATAATCTACTGTATATTTCAAAGTAACTAGAAAAGAAGAACAGTAATGGTCCCAATACAGAGAAAAGATTAAGTGTTTAAGTTGACAGAGATACCAGTTACCCTAATTAAACACTGTATACATGTATTAAAATATCACATGCACACCAAAAATATATTCAATTATTACATATCAATAAAAAAAGAAAACTACTGTAACCAGAACAAAAAAGGTATTTTGTGATAATTTTAAAATTTATTCCTACAATATTCATAAGCTCAATTACAAATCTTAAAAATATTCAGATTTGTTAAAAATGCACATGTTGTCATTTGGCCAACAGAAAAGTTTCTTGGA
>NW_007110618.1:0-662 GCF_000164805.1 Carlito syrichta
AATGCAGCCAGAAGAACAGCACTAAAGGCAGATGGAGAAGAAAGACTACTACACAACTTCAAGCTTTCTCCTGTGTGCCGGAAGGTAAGGAAGGCAACATCAGAGCTCTGGGAGACCAGAGCAACCCCACCCTCACATAGCTCTGTCTCTTCACTACCACTGTGGGCTTCCATCTTTACTAACCTTAGAGAGTTTCCATCCCATGAGAAAGGCTTTTCTAGGATGTTGAATGCTATGACAAACAATGTTGTGTTGACTTACCTATACACATCTCATCATCTATTTCTGCATCTCCTATGCACTGAAATTTAAATTCATTTAAGGAATCTGCAAACTTCTACTTTGCTGAAAACAAATCTAGAGAGAAAAAGAAAAATCAGAAATTACTGAAAGTACATTGGCTTTCTGATTTGCTGATCTTCTTGTTCCTTCTGTGAAAATGACAGCAAAAGATTTGTTCTGGTCCATTTAGAAGCAAAAAATAAGCCAGGTTCAGTGGCACAGCCTTGTAATCCCGCTCTTTTGGGAGGCTGAGGTGAGTGGATTGCCTGAGCCTGTGGGTCCAAGACCCGCCTGGGCAAGTCGGTGAGACCTCATCTCTACAATAAATCAAAAATTAGACAGGCATGGTAGTGTGCACCTGTAGTTCCAGCTACTTGGAA
>NW_007110619.1:0-794 GCF_000164805.1 Carlito syrichta
CTTGAGCATCTGCAGATATTGTTTTCTGTAGGAAGTCCTGGAGCTGATCATCCTCTGTGATACCAAGGGATGACATATGTCTATATTTATTCATGTACATGGGTGTTATATTGGGGGCTTAGGAAAGATAAACCCTCAAATCTACCTTGGGGATTCAGCAAAAATTGGGCAGCAAGCAGCTTAACACTACTAACCATATTAGTCTCCTACTTTCACTGAATCTTTTATGGAAAGAGCTATACAGGTGGAATTTTTGATGTGAAAAGAATTATATGGCACAACCTGCATTTTTCGTCTTACTCCTTGTTTTTAGAGGGAACCAGTGGGCATAAATGCTAGCTGACCCCTTACTGGGTCTGTGATCTCACACACATTTTTTAGTTTCTTATTGCTTAGATTTTCCATAGCACCCAACTCATTGAATTGATGTGAAAATTGTATTAGTTCATAATGTTAAGCTTTCAGAATTGGAGCAACCGTGAAGAAAATGTTTAATCACTATTGTAACATATCACCGTCACGATTTATCATCACAGTCTCTCTTGAATTATTTGTCATTTTTCTGCCATCATCATATGAAACACGCAATAAAGAATAATACTTAATATCATTTACCAAGTGAGAGGTGAGCCCTTACGCAGAATATTGCCATCAGTGCTTTTTATTTACTCTAATGTTACCATTTTCAAGTCCATGGTAGCCAACCTGTCATGTGTGTTTTCTTTCTTTTTTTTTTTGTTTGGAGTTGGAGTCTCACTCTGTTACCCAGACTGGAGTGCAGTGGCTGCTCCCGG
>NW_007110620.1:0-798 GCF_000164805.1 Carlito syrichta
CGGTGTTTCTGACCTATAAACTGTGAGATAGAAAAAGGGCCGAAAGGGGGCCTAATTCCTGGAGAAGGAGCAGTAACAAACAATCCCCTAGGTCCCGAGGATCCCAGCATCAGACTGAGAGTTACACAATTGGATTCCTTGGTCCTAAGGCTTGGACTGAGCCATACTACCAGCATCCCAGTGTCCCCATCACTGCATGAGCCAATTTCTGTGGTAAGTCCCCAGGACACATCCTATTAACTTATTCTCTCTGGAAAGCCCTGATGAATGTAGTGCACTTTGTTTTATTAATGATGGCCATTCTTACTGGGGTTAGGTAGTATCTCAATGTGGTTTTGATTTGCATGTCTCTGATGATGAGTGAGGCTGAGCACTTTTCCATGTGTCTGCTGGCTGCCCATAATCTTCTTTTGAGAAGTGTTTATTCATGTCTTTTGCCCACTTTTGAATGGGGCTGTTTGTTTTTTTTCCTTTTGGTGCATTTGTATTCCTTGTAGATCCTAGATGTTCCCATTCTGTGGGCTGTCTCCCTTGCAGTGCACTTCTAAGGAGAGACAGCAGAGAGCTTGCTTTGTCTGCATGAGTGCACAGAGCTTGCTCTCTGAATGAGTGCACAAAGTGGCCATGTTCTCAACATGAAGAAAACCTTCTCAACAGAAAGGAAACCATCTGTGGTTAGGAAGGGAGCCCTCACCAGGAATTGAATCACTTGGCACCTTGACCTTGGACATCCAGCCTTAAGACTGAGCAGTACTTTTCTGTTGTTTCAGCCACCTGACCCGTGGTATTTTGATATGA
>NW_007110621.1:0-757 GCF_000164805.1 Carlito syrichta
TTTACTTATTTGTGACTTTTCTTATTGTTTTGCATGAAAACTTTAAAAATTCTACACACTAACTAACCTTTTGGCTGTATATCCTTTGAAAATATTTTCTAAGCCGGGCTCAGAGGCTCAGACTGTAAGTCCACGTCTTTGGGAGGCTGAGGTGAGTGGATTGCCTGAGCTCGCCGGTTCGAGACCCACCTGGGCAGCGAGACCTCATCTCTACAATAAATCAAAAAATCAGCCAGGCGTAGTAGCGCATGCCTGTAATTCCGGCAACTTGGAAGGCTGAGGCAGAAGGATCGTCGGAGCCCAGCAGGTCGAGGCTGTGGTGACCAGGAGCGGCCACTGCACTTCAGTCTGGGCGACCGAGTGAGACTCCAACTCAAAAAGAAAAAAAAAAGAAAATATTTTCTACACCTATATTTATCTTTTAATGATGCTTTTAGTGAACAGGATATCTTAAAATTAATATGCTATAATTGAAACATTTTCCCCTTTGTTTGCATTTTGAAACATTGCATGAGAAATTCTTCTTAAACTCCAAAGCCATAAAAATATTTTATTATATTTTCTTCTAAATATTGAAAAGATTTTATTTTCTTATATAGTTTTTCACTCATCAGGAATCGACTTTTGTATATGATGTAAGTAGGGAACTTTAAAAAAAATAGAAAACCAGTTCTCTTAACACTACTAATTTAATAGCTATCTCTTTGGCTGGTTTGTAAAGTTTTTGGAGTTGTCTCTATGACTTGTGAAATTTCTC
>NW_007110622.1:0-503 GCF_000164805.1 Carlito syrichta
CCAGGATAAGGCCTGGCTGTGGCACCCCAGTAAGAGTACATACCTGGGGAAGAGACAGTCCTGTACCTTCTCACCAGAGATCTCCCTGACCATAGGAGAGTGGGAGGGGAGGCCTGCAGCCCCACCCACCTCCACTGCATCATTCCCTGAGAAGAGAGTGAAAGAGGGGGCTCTGCAGGAGAGACATGATTAGAGGAAAAATTACAGAGCCTGCCACAAGAGGGCATGTTTTTCTTTGTGTTTGTTGTCTGACTTTTGCTTTTGTTTTTTAATTTTCAATTACTTTTTTATAAAAAATAATTTTAACTGTTTTGTTAGTTCATCTATTTAAAAAATATTTTTCCTTTGTGCATAAATATGTTAGTGAGGGTTTGATCTGCAATTCCCCTCTAAATTTTTCTTTTCCTGTTCTTTTTGTTTTTCTTTCTTCTTTTATTTGTCATTTTCTGTTTATGTATATGTGAAAGATTGAGTGTTTATTTTTTTGATTTTGTTGTGGTTGT
>NW_007110623.1:0-819 GCF_000164805.1 Carlito syrichta
CAGGTCGAGGCTGCGGTGGCCGGGAGCGGCTGCACTCCAGTCTGGGCGACAGAGTGAGACTCCAAATCAAATAATAATAATAATAATAATTTTAAATAATAAGACATTTTCATACTAAAAAAAGTGATAGAAATAAAATATTAACTAAATGATAAATAAGATTTTAGTTTCATAAGGTGCCACTAATTCAAATCATTTTAAGAAATTGTTTTCCATTGGCAGTAGTGATATATTGCCAGGGTAGGGGGAAAGGGACACAATATCAATAAAGGTATCTGATCTCAAACCAGGTGAAGTGGGAATCAAAGGGAGGCTCAAACTTTACCTCTATGATGATCACTTGTAAGCCAAATCCTGAATTGTACTTCACATCTTTAAAATTTTTTAAAGAAGGAAATTATTTTGCCATACACAAAATCAGTCTTTTGCAGGGACTTGGGGTGGAGACAGCAGGAGGTAACTGCTAATGGGTACTGGAATTCTTTGGGAGAGGGAAAAATTGTTCTTAAATTAGTGTGTTTATTATTCAACTTGTGAATATCCTAAAAATCACTCAGTTATTTACTTTAGAAGGGTGAATGTTATGCATGTGAATTAGATCCCAATTTTTAAGTGGGGGTAAAAAAATGGGTGGCATAAGCATCTATAAATTAATTGTCCCCCTTCCAAAATTATTATTAGGAGGAGTGTGTGTGATCACGTGAAAGATATATTTCAAGAGATATAGCTATTCATAGACCATTGCCATAAAATGACTGCTTTTTCTCTAAGATCACAATCTTATGGAGAGCACAGCACACAGTGTGCTGAGAATTGAAG
>NW_007110624.1:0-618 GCF_000164805.1 Carlito syrichta
CTACTCCCTAGACTTTTCTCTCTTCCAAAGGGCCCTCAGCAGCTTTTCCTAAGCCCCACTCCAATCTTGTCCTTTTTAGTCAAAATCTATTCCTCCTGCTTGAAGGAAAAAAGCACTTTTGTGGAACTCGGGGCAAGATAACATTAACAGGCGAGTGTTCTATGCCAGGTACTATGCTAAGAGTTTTATTTGTTATTATTATATTTTTTTGAGTTGGAGTCTCACTCTGTTGCCCAGACTGGAGTGCAGTGGCCACTCCTGGCAACCGCAACCTCGACCTGCTGGGCCCCAGCGATCCGTCCACCTCAGCCTTCCAAGTAGCCGGAATTACAGGCATGTGCTACCACGCCTGGCTGATTTTTTGATATATTGTAGAGATGAGGTCTCGCTGTCCAGGTGGGTCTTGAACCCGCGAGCTCAGGCAATCCACTCACCTCAGCCTCCCGAAGGTGTGGGCTAAGAGTTTTATAAGCTCTTTTTTTTTTTGAGTTAGAGTCTCACTCTGTCGCCCAGACTGGAGTGCAGCCTCAATCTGCTGGGCTCCGGCGATCCTTCTGCCTTAGCCTTCCAAGTAACTGGAGCTACAGGTGTATGCTACTACACCCGGCTAGTATTTTT
>NW_007110625.1:0-729 GCF_000164805.1 Carlito syrichta
CAGCAGGTAACAATCTATTGCCTTCAAGAGACTCACCTCACTAGAAAGTACACCCACAGACTCAAAGTAAGAGGATGGGAAACAAACTTTCAGGTGAACGGAATACAAAAGAAAGGAGGAGTAGTGATCTTAATTTCAAACAAAATACCCTTCAAGCTATTAAAAATCAAAAAAGATACAGAAGGCCACTACATAATGATAAAAGGCTCAATCCATCAACAAGAAATATCTATCCTAAACATATATGCACCCAACATAGGTGTGCCAACTTTCATAAAGCAACTTCTTGGAAAACTAAAGAAAGATATTGACTCTAACACTATCATAACTGGGGACTTTAATACCCCACTCACAACCCTAGACAGATCATCAGGACAAAAAATCAGCAAGGAGATCCAGAACCTCAATGTGACTTTGGACCAAATGGACTTAATTGATACCTACAGAACACTCCATCCAAAGACCACAGAATACACATTCTACTCATCACCACATGGAACATATTCTAAGATCGACCGCATACTAGGCCATAAATCAAGCATAAGCAAATTTAAAAGGACCGAAATTCTACCATGCACCTTCTCGGACCACAGTGGAATAAAAATAAACATTGACACCAACAAAGTCCCCCCCAAAACCCACAAAGACATGACACTAACAGCATGATGCTAAACAACTCCTGGTCAATGATGAATCAAACAGAGACCAAAGATACCTGGAAACAATGAA
>NW_007110626.1:0-748 GCF_000164805.1 Carlito syrichta
CTGGCATGGGTAAAATTTTCCCCTAGGGATAATTTCAGCATGTTCTCTAAATCCATTTTTTCATAAAAGAAAAAGTTGAGATAATCTTTTTATATTTCCTTAAACTGATGCAGAGTTTATTCTTAGACTAACAAATTAATAAAGCAAGTATTTTTAAAGAATTAGCATATGTTGCTCTTTATGATTATGAACGGCCTCTGCTTAGTTTTGGTAATCAAGCATGTTTATTACTAGAGTCATTTGACAGTGCTCTCAAATAAGTCACCTTAGTATAATTGCTTTCATTCTTAGACATATGTCTTTTCATTAGATGTAAGTGTTCATTTCTTAGGCATGAATATTTATTTTAATCAGGCAGAGTGAAAAAATATCAACAACATGAGATTAGTGTCAATAGACAAGTGGTGTTCTTAAAACAGATTTAGCAATATATCTTGAATACACTGTCATGTGTTTAAGCTTCAGTTTCTCATCGGTGCAGTTGAGGGAAAGAAATATGTTTAACTGTTGTTTGGAGGATCAAATGAGATAATGTATTTGAAAAAACACAGAGTACTAGTTACATACCATTATTATTATATTCAGGAAGTAACTTAGGTAAATAATCCAGCAGGAGTGACCATTTTGTTTTCAGATACTCAAGACAAATAAACATAATTAATGTGTGGGTCACAGCCTCATTTCTTTCCTTGCTTAACGATAACTCTATCGACCTAACAATCACCAGAGATGTAAGATGTTGGAAAGG
>NW_007110627.1:0-1093 GCF_000164805.1 Carlito syrichta
GTGAGATACCTAATGCAAAAGGTTGATAGGGTAAATCTTTCTGGAGAAATCCTGCTCTCATTCTAAACCCCACCCTAAGATTGTTTTCTGGGAAGCCTGATTTGAGCCAAGTGAGAACATCTAAAAACAATTGAAATAAAAGTCACAGTGTGGGGCACTCCTCATGGTTTCTGCCCTCTGTTGCAGTCCAAGGTCAGCATGGTCTGTGCTTGAAACAAGGAGGCAGTCTACAAAGCCCTGAAACAAAACCCGTGCCCAGGCTTCAGGAAAATAATAGTTGGCCACTGAGAGATTAAAACAAATGAGATCAGTTTCCTCATTTCTCCCAGTGCTTCTAGGCAATGAAAACAGAAGTCACAAAACAATAGTTAGTGGAATGAAACACTTTAAGAACTCTTAAGGGAAGTACCTTGATATCATAATTTCCTCTATGAATTAAGAATAAAGTTAAATAAAGAATGGATATCATAAACACATTTGATTATATTGTTACCCATCAATTACCATCATATAATGCAAACTTAGTGGTTGCTGAGAAGGGAAGTTCTGAGGAAAAGGAGTGTATTTTTTATTCTTGTAAAGAACTGAAAGTCCATGCAAAAGGAACAAAAAGACTTTGATGCAGCATGAAGAAAAGAAGCAATTTTGAGTTTCATTTAATATTTTGTTTTTGTAATGATACAGAGCTGGAATTACCTTCTATATACAAACTAAATTATTATGACTCAAGGAAAATCTATGACAATAAAGTGCAGCTTAAATTCTCAAAATGACTGGACTGTCAATTAAAAAAAACTCACTGAGGTTTGTAAATGTTTTAACATCTGTTTCATAATTTAACTCTCAAACTAAATTATCCTAGACTTGAGCCTGTACTACCAAATGAAGCCTACTCATTCTGTGCGCTGTTTTGGAATCTTAAAATCACGGCATACAAATGAAACCTTAGAAGTCATCCTAGTCCACAACTTGCCTGCTGGGAAAAGATCCCTGACAGACATTTTCACTTCTTTTTTTTTTTTGAGTTGGAGTCTCACTCTGTCACCCAGACTGGAGTGCAGTGGCCGCTCCCGGCCACCGCAGCCTCGACCTG
>NW_007110628.1:0-766 GCF_000164805.1 Carlito syrichta
CTCTAGGTAAGCAGCCATCACTAAATTTCCCTTAAAGAGTGAAGACTCATCATTCACTCATTCATTTACTCAACAAATAGTTTTGTGCAAAATAAAGCAGAAAGATCCAAAGCAGAAGGATGGTCAGCAGACTACACTCCAATCTGCAACAGATTGGGACCCCAACTCAAAAGTAAGAGAGAGAGAGAGAGAGAGAGAAACCCAAAACCTGATGTCTTCACAGCTGAATTTTTTCAAGTAGCTAAAAAGCTAATACCAGTTTAATTCAAACTCTTCACAAAAATGGAAGAGGAGGGAATAATTTCCAAGTGACTACATGAGGCCAGAATTACTCTAACAGAAAGACAAGACACACACACACAAAGAAAAAACAACAACAACAAAAAACACAGCCTAATATCACTGATGAACACAGGCATAACAAAACATAGCAAAAAGCAAGTTAAATTCAACAATACATTTTTGCATATTGTTAGAATTAGCAATTGATTGCATTTTGGCCTTTTCTATATTCATTAATAAAGGGATATATGTTTCTTAATTATATTCTCTACTTTTACAATCATAGAGTCTTAATTTTTTTTTTTTTTTTTTGAGTTGGAGTCTCACTCTGTCACCCAGACTGGAGTACAGTGGCTGCTCCCCGGCCACTGCAGCCTTGACATGCTGGGCTCCGCGATACTTCCGCCTCAGCCTTCCAAGTAGCCAGAATTACAGGCATGTGCTACCACGCCTGGCTGATTTTTTGATTTATTGTCGAGATGAG
>NW_007110629.1:0-708 GCF_000164805.1 Carlito syrichta
TGTAGCCTCTGTGGAAAACAGTGTGGAGATTCCCAAAAGATCTAAGTTCCTGCAATCCCCCTTTTGGGAATATACCCGGAAGAACTCAAATCGCTCTATAAAAAAGATACCTGCACATGTATGTTTATCATAGCATTTTTTACAGTAGTAAGAACATAGAACCAACCGTGCTGCCCATCAAAAGAGGACTAGATTTAAAAAATGTGGTACATATACATGATGGAATATTACACATCCATAAAGAACAAAATCATGAAGTTCACAGCAACCTGGATGTGCTTAGAGTCTATAATACTGAGTGATCTTTCACAGAAACAAAGAACTGAGTATCACATGTTCTCACTTATAATTAGACCTTGAACAATTATCATAATACTATAAGAAAAGAAGCCGGGTTCGGTGGCTCAGCCTGTAATCCCGCACCTTTGGGAGGCTGAGGTGAGTGGATTGCCTGAGCTCGCGGGTTCGAGACCCGCCTGGGCAGCAAGACCTCGTCTCTACAATAAATAAAAAAATTAGCCAGACATGGCAGTGCATGCCTGTAATTCCGGCTACTTGGAAGGCTGAGGCGGAAGAATCACCGGAGCCCAGCAGGTCGAGGCTGCGGTGGCCGGGAGCGGCCACTGCACTCCAGTCTGGGTGACAGAGTGAGACTCCAACTCAAAAACAAAAAAGAATTGGCAGTAGTGGGAAACTGCTGGGAAAGGA
>NW_007110630.1:0-326 GCF_000164805.1 Carlito syrichta
TTCACGCCTTTGGGAGGCTGAGGTGAGTGGATTGCCTGAGCCCGCGGGTTCGAGACCCGCCTGGGCAGTGAGACCTCATCTCTACAATAAATAAAAAAAATCAGCTGGGCATGTAGTAGCGCATGTCTGTAATTCCAGCTACTCGAAAGGCTGAGGCGGAAGGATCGCCGGAGCCCAGCAGGCGAGACTGTGGTGGCCGGGAGCGGCCACTGTACTCCAGTCTGGGCGACCGAGTGAGACTCCATCTCAAAAATTAATAAGTAAATAAAATAAAAGTAAATAAATATGATCATAACAATAAAACATCCTCTCTCCACATTTCCCGG
>NW_007110631.1:0-303 GCF_000164805.1 Carlito syrichta
CAAGCTTGTCAGTTTAATGAGGTCCCACTTGTCTATCCTCTCTCTTATGGCCTGTGGGTTTTAGGTTTTGTTCAGGAATTGGATGCCAGTACTGATTTCCATGAGGATATGTCCTTCATTTTCTAAGGTTCCTATGGTTTGAGGTTTTAGATTTAGGTCTCTGATCCATTTGGAGTTAATTTTTGTGTATGGGGATAGATAGGGGTCCTGTTTCAATCTTCTGCATGTGGTCAGCCAGTTTTCCCAGCACCATTTACTGAATAGGTTCTCCTCTCCCCATCGGCAAGTGGTGGAGGCTTTGTC
>NW_007110632.1:0-977 GCF_000164805.1 Carlito syrichta
CTTTCCCATTTTCCTTTCTTACTGCTCCTCCCTATTTCCTCAAGCAGAATGGGTCGAAGGCCCCACTGTCAAGTGATTCGAGCCTGTGTCCTGATTAATTATCCGACATGGGAGTTCAAACGTCGACTGAGCTTCTATGGCAGAATAGCATAGAATAATAATAGAGACACTTGAACTTGAATATGTTGTATCTTTTGCTCTTGTGCCAGCATGAGCTCCATGGAGCTCTTTCACACCATTACACCGAAGAAGGCGTGAGGTCTAGGAGCTAAGCCTGATCGAGAGAAGGCTGCTCTTGAGAGCAGTGCCCAGGAAAGGAGGGACCTGGAGTCATACCAGACAGACAGTCAGTCGCCCAGGTGTCATGGAGCAAGTTCCGCGGAAGGGCCATGACCAGAACGGGAAGCAGGAGGCAGTTAAGGAAGGATGTAGCTTCTGATAACAAATCTCCAATGTGATACGAAATTGGAGTTTGCAGGTCGCACACAAATATAACTTTAGAAAAGAGAAACGGGCAAGAATCATCTCTCCAATACATCCAAAAATTAGCCGGGCGTGGTAGCACGCGCCTGTACTTAGAGCTACTTAGAAGGCTGAAGTTGAAGGATCGGCGGAACCCAGCGGGTCCAGGCTGCGGTGGCCGGGAGCGGCCACTGCACTCTAGTGTGGGCGACAGAGTGAGACTCCATCTCCAAACCATAACAGAAAAAAGCCAGGTTCCGTGACTCAGCCTGTAATCCTGCGATTGAGGAGGCTGCGGGGGGAGGACAACCTAAGCCCGCGGGTTCGAGACCCACCTGGGCTCCTTGGGGAATCCTCATCTCTACAATAAATCAAGACATCAGCCGGGCGTGGTAGCACATGCCTGTAATGCCAGCTCCTCGGAAGGCTGAAGCGGAATGATCAATGGAGCCAAGCAGATCGAGGTTGCGGTGGCCGGGAGAGGCCACTGCATTCCGGTGCGGATCACAGAGTGA
>NW_007110633.1:0-474 GCF_000164805.1 Carlito syrichta
CTTGCTAGTTAGTGAGCTAGTTTAGACAGTTGGTTAGCCAGTTGGATAGCTGGTTTATCAGCGAGTTAAGAGAACTGGCTAGTCAACTGTCAAGGTAGTTACCTAGATAGTTAATTCAGCTCGATAGCTAAATGACTAGCTAGTGATGTCAGCAAGTTAAGTCCACTGGCTAGCCACCTGGCTAGCTAAGCCACCTAGATTAGTCAGTCGTCTAACCATCTGACTAGGTAGGTATCTAGCTTGATAAGTCAGCTTGCTAGCAAGTAGGCTAGCAGTTCAATACACCTAGTTAAGTCAGCTGGCTAGCCTGCTGGCTAGGTAGGTAGCTAGCTAGTTAAGTCAGCTGGCTAGCCAGTTTAAGTCAGATAGGTAAGTCAGGTGGCTACAGAGCTGGTTAGATAGATAAACAGCTAGTTAAATCAGCTATTTAGCTAGCTGACTAGTTGGTAAAGACAGCTAGTTAAGTCAGCTGGC
>NW_007110634.1:0-693 GCF_000164805.1 Carlito syrichta
CAGGATGCAGCTACTTGAATGACTTTGCTGCCAACAACCACAACTCAACTTTTCTTTAAAGACCACCATTTCTTATTGCCAATCCTTCAAACAACCCTTAAAAGAACCCTGCCTCTCAGTGTGCATATTTTCCCACTTTCCAGTCTATATGCATCATTTTGCCATCCTATAGCCCCTTTTTCCCAAAAGACACAATCACGCAGTGCAGGAACCACTTCCGATGCTTAGAAGCAGTTAAAAGAGAATGTATCCTGATATTAGATGTAAAACCTGGCCCTAAAATAAAGCCTTTATTAAATGCTTCCTCTCAGCAGAAACAGAACAAAGCATTACTCATAGTTTATCCTTTTGTTCAGTTGAAAGAAACAATGTCCAGGGTGTCTAATAACTAATAAGTGAAGAAACCAGGATCTGAACAGGGAGCTTGACTCCAGAATCCTTGCTTAAATACCTTGCTTAAATATTGTGTAAATAAAAGAAAAAGAGCTGGGCTTCGTGACTCAGCCTGTAATTGCAGCACTTTGGGAAGCTGAGGTGCATGGATTGCCCGATCCCGCGGGGTTCGGGACCCACCTGGGCAACTTGGCGAGACCTCATCTCTACAATAAATCAAAAAATTAGCCAGGTTTGGTAGCGTGCACCTGTAATTCCAGCTACTTGCAATGCTGGGAGTGGAAGGATCGCCGGAGCCCA
>NW_007110635.1:0-1113 GCF_000164805.1 Carlito syrichta
AGGCTTCTTGGGAGGAGGAGTTCTGAGATTCCTCTCCTCTCTCCTATTAATGCCCAGGATAGAATCAAACAGATGAACAAGAAGAAACCTTCAGGAAAAAAGGTGATTGGGCCCTAGTGCCTCAGCCTGAGGGATGGAGGGTGCCAGATGGATACCACACTGAGAGGTCCCTCACCTGGGGGGAAGAGTTCCATATGGGTCAGGGACCTGTCAGCTGCCAGTCACAAGTCTCCCTCTCCGCCTCAGCAACCGTCTCTCCTCTCTCCCCAATGCTTCTTTTGGTTGTTATGGTTTTCTCTTTGCAGGATGAGATTCTGGTGAGTACCAGGACTGGGGCTCTTTGGCTTGTGAAGTGAGGGGAGGAAGGGACTTCTGGTAGTGGCAATCTGCATGGGCCAAGAGGGCAACTTTTGGCTCAAGCTGTCCCCACACACCATCACCTGATGTCTCACACCTGTCCCCAGGCTGGGAGCAGGCACAGTCACATACATAGCTGCACCCATCAGCAGGCATGAGCTGTGAACCTACTTCATGCAGAGCTGGACCATGCACAGCTGCATGGATGTAAAGGCCTGACAGAAGCCTAGCACTGAGTGGATGGCCCTTAACATCTGGTGGGTGGTTGCAGGTGTGTGAGAGGCATATTTTTAAGAATGTAACAGCTGGGCTGGGTGCAGTGGCTCATGCCTGTACTCTCAGCACTTTGGGAGATGAAGGCAAGGGGATTGCTTGAGGCCAGGAGTTCAAGATCAGCCTGGGCAACATAGCAAGACTTTGACTCTACAAAACTAAAAGAACAAATTAACTGGGCATGGTGGCCTGCACCTATAGTCTCAGCTAATTGGGAGGCTGAGAAAGAAGGATTGCATAAGCCCAGGAGGTCGAGGTTGTGGTGACCCATGGTCATGCCACTGCACTCCAGCCTGAGTGACAGAGTGAGACTCTGTCTCAAAAGAAGAAGACAAGGAGAAGGAGGAGGAGGCAAAGGAGGAGGAGGAGGAAGAGGATGAAGAAGAATATTAAGAGACCTCAACACCTCCAGAATTGAGTAAAGAGATGAATGAAAGTCAAGAGATAGTCCCTCCTCATCTGACTCCCTGCTCTCTGCCCTTC
>NW_007110636.1:0-783 GCF_000164805.1 Carlito syrichta
CTCTCATCTGTTAAGTTGCACAAGCCAGAAATCTTGGTTTGTCTCTGTCTTCTACTCTGCACAGTGAAATATGTCAGGTCTATCACAAATCTCTCAAACAAATCTATTTTTCCCATCCACACTTCTACCACCCCAAATCAGGTGGCCATTTTCTCTGTCCCAGGCTCTTATTCTCTCCAATCTATTCCCCATTGAGCAAATAAAGTAATTTTCTGAAAATAAAAATTGATTGCTGTCACTTTCCTGCTTACCTCAATCATTCCAAATCTCCTTAACTCCTTGACACAGTTGATTATGCCTTTGTAGTCTGTACTCATTTCTTGACTGTCTATTTATATGAGTTCAGTTCTTTATAAAACTTTGACTTCATCTTGCCTCTAGACTTCTCTGCATGTTGTTTCCTTGGCTTGCAACACTCTCCATGATCTCTTGTGTTTTGTTTCTTCATACTCATTTTTGTCACAAGTTAAAATACATTGTCTATGAAAAGCTTCCATGAACTTGAGACAAGGTTATGCTTGTTCCCTTGACATATGTTCTCATAGTGCCCTGTAATTTCTTTACCATAACACCCATCGCATTTTAATGTTACCACCTAGCTATCTGTATAAGCTCAGGAGAACAGGACCAGGTCTGCTCTGGAAACTAATATAGGGCCTAGTAGTAAATATTTTTAGGATGAATCTATAAATATCCTCCAAAGCAGAGTTGTGACTATTTTAGGGAGTTAACAGACATGGTGAATTAATAAGGTGTCTGCAGAAAAAATTGTGTTGTGTATCA
>NW_007110637.1:0-1463 GCF_000164805.1 Carlito syrichta
CGCAGAAAGGAAAAAAAAACTAATAGCCCCTTTAAAAAGTGGGCAAAACACATGAATAGACACTTCTCAAAAGAAGATATGAGGGTGACCAACAGACACATGAAAAAGTGCTCAGCCTCACTCATTGTTAGAGAAATGCAAATCAAAACCACATTGAGATACCACCTAACCTCTGTAAGAATGGCCATCATTAATAAAACAAGCAACAACAGATGCTAGCAAGAATGTGGAAAAAAAGCAACACTTCTACACTGCTTGTGGGAATGCAGACTAAAACAACCTCTTTGGAACACAGTGTGGCAATTTCTGAAGAAACTAGAAATTGACCTTCCATATGACCCATATTGGGAATATACCTGGAGGAACTCAAATCATTCTACAAAAAAAAGATACCTGCACACATATGTATGCAGCTCTATTCACAATAGCAAAAGCTTGGAACCAACCTTGTTGCCCATCGAAGCTGGACTAGATTTTTTAAAAATGTGGTACATATACACAATGGAATATTATGCAGTCATAAAGAAGGACAAATATATGGACCTCACAGCAAATTGGATGGATTTGGAGTTGGTCATACTCTGATTTACCACAGAAATAATGAACTGAGTTCCATATGTTCTCACTCATAAAGTGACCTTGAGCAATTATAATGCTGTGGAAGATGATTGGCAGTAGCAGAAAACTGTCAGGGGAAGTGGGGTGGGACTAGCAGTTGGGGAAGGGAGGGGCATGCCTCATCAAAAAGGGTACCTGCATGATCAATGTTTGCATACCTAGCCCTGAATTGTACCCCACAACTTTATAATAAATAAACTAATTTAAATAAATAAATAAAAGGATTAATCACTTTGACAGGTCTATTCTCCTAATACCCAGCTTTGAAAAATTTGTTTTTACCTTCTTTAAAGTTTTCCCCAAAGTTTCAATAACATGTCAGTGAAACTATGATGCAAAATCATGTTTTTTGAGGAAAGGAAAACATAGTTGCAAATTTTTAAAATATTGCCACCGCAACAATTTCATAATGCTAGCTTCAATTGCAAAGAATTAATTTATGTAATTATTATGTTTCATACTGTTTTAATTATTTGGTGAATAGTTTCTATGAATAATACTGCCCTTGTTTATTTCCATGTATGCCATAAAAATTAGATCTGGAAATCTCAAAAACACTTTGAGAATACTTATATAAATATCTAGGCAGTGGATGGAAAGATGATTTTAGTTTTTGAATAAAAATTGTGAAGCAGACAAGATATTGGTGTTATTTTTAAGAGTAATTAAATTTATTTGCTTTAATAGAGATTTGCCTACTAAACAAATACCAAGTAAAAGAATCTCTTACTTTTTTATAGTCTACAGAAAAAATATATCAGAAAATATATTTTTTGATCTGTTGCTTCTAAAATATTTTAATTTTCATTTAAAATTATGTCTGCTGAGTATAAATAATGATAAAG
>NW_007110639.1:0-1244 GCF_000164805.1 Carlito syrichta
GTTTACACAGTCACTGCGCATAAATTAACTTTGGCATGCGAGCAGGAGGTTTGAAATAACACAGAGCCCACCAGGAGAGTGGCGGCGCCACAGAGTCTACCATAATCTAAGCAAAGTAATGTCTGGAAGGGACTTATTGCTTAACATTTACACCCCGTTGCAGAAGCAGAAGAAGCCAACATGGCAATTGGTTTAAACAAAAGCTTAACAAAGTTCTAAGTACAAACACTGCTTAAAACGTATAACTTTACAATCACAGTCACCACCAGGCACCCAGCATGTGCCTAGTCTACGGGGTCTGAGGTAGGATTTAAAATACTAAGACTTCATAAAATATAATGAACGTGAGGCAGAGATGTATAAAATACAATGAACGTGAGGTAGGGATATATAAAAGATACAATGAACATGAGGTAGGATTTCATACAGTCTCTCACTATGACCCACTGCTCCCTTCATTCCATTGAACTAAAAAAGACAAACAGATAACAGCGCTTAAAGTCTGTATATATGTGTATATATATAGTCTGTATATATAAAGTCTGATATATATATATATATATATATATATATATATATTTTGGCACCCTGGTATAGGACCATTTATGGTTTGGCCACTGGGACTTGGAGGGAGTGTGAGGACACTTTTGGGTGCTGACATATTCTGTTGCCTCATCTGGGTCTGCTCACAGGGGTGTGTCTACTTTGGGAGAATCAATCACGCCATGCACTTATGATGTATGCACTTTTTTATGAGTACGCTAGACTTCACAAAAATAGAATTTGAAATATCAGGGAAAACCTTCAAAAAGAAGACCAACACAGGAGACGTGACTTTGTCAAATTTAAAAAATCACAAGCTGGGCGTGGTGGCTCATGCCTAATCCCAGCACTTTGGGAGGATGAGGTGACAGGATTACCCAAATTCATAGGTTCAAGACCAGTTTGGGCAACTTGATAAAACCTCACATCTACAATAAATCAAAAAATTAGCCAGTTGTGGTGGCTCAAGTCTGTAGTTTCAGCTACTTGGAAGGCTGAGGTGGAAGGCATGCCAGAGCCCAGCAGGTCAAGGTTGCAGTGGCCATGAGTGTGCCACTGCCCTCCAGCCTAGGCAATAGAGGGAGACTCCAATTAAAAGAAAAATACCACAAAACTACAACATGACCAAGTGCATCATGAGCATGGAAGGAGACTGATGGAGCAAACAACCGATACAGAAATCAGACCAGACTAATCACCGC
>NW_007110640.1:0-1338 GCF_000164805.1 Carlito syrichta
GGCTAGCCAGCTGACTTAACTAGCTCTCTACTTCTCTAGTCACCCGGATAGCCAGCTGATTCAACAAGCTGACATAACTAGCTAGCCAGCTGGCTAGCCAACTGACTTAACTAGGTCACTACGTAGTCAGCCAGTTGGCTAGCAGCTGATTTAACTATCTGTCTTAACTATCTGGCCTGCTTTCTATTCAGGTGAATTAACTAGCTTGCCACATAGCTAGCCATCTGGCTATCCAGCTGAATTAACTAGGTGACTTACATGCTAGCCAGCTGTCTAGCCAGCTGACTGAACTAGCAAGCTATGTAGCTAGGCAGCTGCCTTCTCAGCTGACTTAACTAGGTGACTTAACTAGCTAGACAGCTGGCTAGACAGCTGACGAAACTATCTAGCTACCTAGATTGCAAGATGGCAAGGCAGCTGTCTTAACTAGGTGACTTAACTAGGTAGCCAGCTGGCTAGCCATCTGACTTAATTGCCTAACTACCTAGGTAGACAGCTGATGTAACTAGCTGAAATAACTACTGAGGCAGCTGGCTACCCATCTGATGTAACCAACTTTTTAACTAGCTATCCAGCTGGCTAGACAACTGACTTAACTAACTAGACAGCTGGTTAGCCAGCTGATTACACTAACTGACTTTACTAGCTTGCCAGCTGTCTAGCCAGCTGACTTAATTTCCTAGCTATCTAGATAGCCAGGAGCCCAGCCAGGTAACTTAACTAACTGACTAAGCAAAGTAGCCAGCTAGCTAACTTAGTAGCCAGGTAGCTAACTTAACTAGCTACCTACCTAGCTAGAAAGAGTGATATCTAGCTGACTTAACTATCTGACATAACTAGATAGCCTGATGGCTAGCCAGCTACCTACCTACATAGCCCTCTGCTTTGCCAACTTATTTATCTACCTAACTACCTATTTAACATGCTGGCCAGCGAGCTGACTTAACTATGTGATTTAATAAGCTAACCAGCTGCCTAGCCAGCTGATTTAACTAGCTAGGTACCCTGCTAGGTAGCTGGCTAGCCAGCTGACTTAACTCACTGACTTAACTAGATAGATACCTGGATAACCACCAGACTTAACTAGCTGCTTAACTAACTAACTACCTAGCTAGCCAGCTGGCTTGCCAGATGACTTATCTAGTTGACTTATTTAGCTGGGAAGCCAGTTGAATTAACTAGCTGATGTAAATAGCTAGCCAGCTGGCTACCAACTGACTTAACTAGCTTTCTACCTAGCTAGCTAGCTGGCTAGCCAGCTGACTTACCTAGCTGACTTAATTAGCTAGCCAGCTGACTAGCCAACTGACTTAAGTAGGTCGCTACCTAGCTAGCCAG
>NW_007110641.1:0-771 GCF_000164805.1 Carlito syrichta
TCTACATCATAAACAGACCAAATTATTCTCATGAAGATAATAATTATCAAGTGTTCCTCACTGTCTAGCAAATAAGTCCAAAATTCTGAGCAAGACATAAAGGTTTACATATAATTGGTTTGAGTCCTGTCCACTTTTCTGAGCTATCTCCAGTCTATCCCAGGAAAGACCTTTATTTCCCAGTTGCTTGTCCTGCACATGCATGACCAGCACTTCCTCCTTTTCTGTACCTTGCTGTTCCCTTTACCTGAAAGTCATGTTTCCCTTCCCAGTCTGATGGGCTATGACCCCTTGCCCTCCATCAGTCACAAAGACCTTCTCCTCCAGTCCACCCTGAACTTCCAGGCTGGAATCACACCCTCTTGCAGGCAGCCCAGGAAGATATGATGTGTTTCCCTGCAATTTGATTTCTCCCCCCAATCCACATCTTGCCTGTTTTTCCCTGCCATCCAGGATCGCAGAGCATGAATGTGCTGAAGTTTAATTATATCTCTCCTACTGTAGCTGTCCTAGCACATGTGTATTGTGTTTCTGTGTAAGAGTTTCTCGGGATCCACCACCTTACAATATGCAGTTGCCAGATAAGACTTCTGGTTGGGGACAGTGCCTGTGTCCCCAATGTGAGCAAATGTGAACCTGAAAGAGCCAATCTTTCAAGACGGAGTCTGAGTGACTGCCTAGGCTTAATTAATTATCCAATTAAATACTTTTTTGAGTTGCAGTCTCACTCTGTCACCCAGGCTGGAGTGCAGTGTCATGCTCACAGCCATC
>NW_007110642.1:0-1003 GCF_000164805.1 Carlito syrichta
AACCAGGTATAGGAGGGGGAGAGTAAAGGGCCTCCCTGGAAAAGAACAGTGAATGGCCCCCTCCAGATGGGCTTTAGGGGTTGTACATTTCACTCTTTTACCCATACCATATTCCCTGGCTTAAAAGAATGAACATTGGTAGTTAAACTAATTGGCAATCGTTTTCTGACTTGACAATGGATGGCATTTAGGACTGAACCTAAGGCTTGCATTTGTTCTTTTAGGGCAAGACTTCCAAATTTCTTTAAGTTTTCCTGTATGTCCCTAACAAGTGGAGGTGGTTACCCATAAGGGATCACAAAAGGCAAGAAGCCTATTTACTTTATTTAAAGGCCTGTTTTGGGGCCTTTTCTCCTAGCAGGGGTTTTTGTTTACCCCCCTTTGAGACTTCATAGAGAAGTTAGGCATTTAAATTTTCTAGACTAGTATAGGAACAGGACCACTCTTAGGGTCCTCTTTCTTTTTTTTCTTACAGTTGTTGATTGGGTCCTTCCTTTCTTTATTTTTTTAGCAGCACTTATTCCCCTTGGATGTTTGAGTTTTTTCTGGTCCAAGAAGTGTCTGTTTCTACATATTCCTAATTATGAACAGGAAAAAAACTCATAAACTGTGATTAAAATTTGTTCCAAATAGACAACATTTATGAGTATTTACATTTGTGGCTCCCCCTTTCCGTCAGAGGCCTACCGTTAAACAATTTTAAAGGTTTAACAAATTCTATTTTAGGGAATTGGATCCTGAGTGATGCAATACCAAATGCCTATGTTTAGTTTACTCATGTCTCCAAAGGATTTCTAGTGATTATTATCCTAACCCGCAAACTAAAAGGTTGTACTGTCCTAGTTTTACATCTGATGGAGTTTTTTCTGGATTTGTCAAGGGGTGGGATAGGTTGTCACTTGGCCTGCAGTAGAAATGTTTGAACACCTTTTAAAACCTACCTATGGGAAATTTATTTATGTCTAGCCTGTGCTAGCTATCATGCCTTATTTATTTATTTTTT
>NW_007110643.1:0-1280 GCF_000164805.1 Carlito syrichta
CGATCCTTCACCTCAGACTTCCAAGTAGCCGGAACTACAGGCACACGCTACCACACTCAGCTAATTTTTTTTTTGATTTATTGTAGAGATGAGGTCTCACCATTTGCCCAGGCGGGTCTCGAATCCGAGGGCTCAGGCGATCCACTCACCTCAGCCTCCCAAGGTGCGGGATTACAAGCTGAGCCACCGAGCCCATCTATAGAAGCCAATGTTTATGCCTCGTGTTAAACAACAATGATATGAAAAGCAAAATAATATGTAATATTGATATTAAAGTGACGCTGATGGTTCCTAGTCTTTGATGAGTATGACTGTCCCAAACCATGTCCCATCTAGAGGTACCTAGCCCATCACAGACCTCGGCACAACTCTTGGGGGACCCACCCAGACTGGTCTTGTGTTAGAGAACATAAATCTGTGTGGAGGATGCAGGGGACAGCGAGGACCCCTTCCATCTCTGCCCCAGAGTCCAGGAATTGTCAGTGTCCCCCTACGAGAGCCCTAGGACAGTGCTGTGAAAATCAAGGGGTGGTCATTTTATGCCTCAGTCTAGAGGCAGGCCGACCATGGGGGCTTTTCTAGGAAGAAATTCCACAACTGAAGTGCACTTTTCAATGCTGACCCCATTACCCATAACCCAGAAGAAACCACTTTAAACCCATGTCCCCCTGATTCCTCAGGGAGATAGGGCCTCCCCTTCCAAGGCAGAAACAAAAGAGCCCAGGCTTGGATGTCAGAACAGGGAGAGGTGGAAGTCAAAACCGAGTAAAATCAAACAAGAAGACACTGGCAGTTCCTAGAAAACACATATTTTTCTTTTCAGTTATTATGACAGATATAGGAAGGTCGACAGAAAATAAAGTGCCTATATTTTAAATTTCAATAATTTTTAATGAACATAGCATTTTATTTTTAAAGCTCAAACTTAATGTAGAAAAAGATCTTTATATCGGAGAGTGTACGGGGCACCCTTTACACAAGTAACTCCATCTCAGAAAAAGACTTTATCTTATTTCCTAAAAGACCTCATGCCAACAGGGACCGGTTGTTTGCCTCACCCGATAGACACCACAGGCAACCGGGTGAGAACAGAACCAGGCATATGCCCTTCCGCTGTCAGACCTCATCAGAAGGCTTTGTGACCATAAAAAGAACAGGACTTCACCAGCTCGAAACAGCCACTTGAACAGACACCATCTTGCTGTCCCCACGAAAAGCTCCTGTCATCTTCCACCAGAGACTCTGCCCATATTCTTGCAAGATGTGGATGTGCCATCCAA